>NW_006289570.1:2105080-2110217 GCF_000327345.1 Myotis davidii | reverse complement strand
CTCAGGGTAACTATGCTTGGTGTTCAGGCTCCAGAGAAAAACCCATTGGATGGAGGCTCAGGGCCTCCCAGCCATGTGTCCCAATACCTGTCATCTGAGGGCATGTGTGTGTCTCCGTACCCAGCGCCCTGCAGCATGCTGGGGTGAGGGAGCTGGGGGCCCTCCTTGGAGAACCTAGAGGCCATTGTCACCCTAGCTACGTTCATTAAGCATATTCCTTGTGCTGGCACCCCCTTATTTAATCTCACAGCAACCCCAAGGGTAGGCATGACTATCTCCATTGTACAGATGGATAAACTGAGGTTCAAAGGCATTGAATGACCTACCCCGGTCACCAAGAAAAGCAACTGCCTTGCCAGGATTGGAACCCAAATGTGTTTGACTCCGGGGTTGTTGGTCTGACCCACAGCTTCACCCTCCCCAGCCTGAGATGACCACCAAACCCTGGCCAGATCCCCGTGGGAGGTCGAGTGCCCCTCACCTGAGCTCAGTCAAAGAGCACCAACTTCACAGTCACACAGAGCTGCGTTCTTAGTCTTCATTCCCAACACGAAATGCACAGTGACGACCAGAAAAATAGAGACACTGGACTCCACCAAAATCTAAACCTGGTGCTACAAACAATACCCTCAGGAAAGCGAAATGACAACCCACACACTGGGAGAAAATATCCGCCAATCCCAGATCAGATAAGGCATTGTGTCCGGAATATATAAAGAGCCCTTACAACTCAATAATGACAGCCTAACTTTTTATAAATGAGCCAAGAATCTGAATAGACATTTCTCCAAAGAAGACATAAAAATGGCCAAGAAGAACAGAAAAGATGCTTGAAATCATTAGCCATCAGGGAAATGCAAATCAAAACCACAATGAGCCCTGGCCAGTGTGGCTTGATGGATAGAGCATCGGCCTGTGGACTGAAGGGTCCCGGGTTCGATTCCGATCAGGGCACGTGCCTGGGTTGCGGGCTCAGATCCCCAGTGGGAGGCCTGCAGGAGGCAGCCCATCAATGATTCTCTCTCATCATTGATGTTTCTATCTCTTCCTCTCTGAAATCAATAAAAATATGTTTTTTAAAAAAACATAGTGAGCTACCGCTTCACGCACAGTTGGATGAATGGAATCAAAAAGTCAGATAGTAGCAAGTTTTGGCTGGAATGGGAAGAAGTCAAAACCCTCCTAGGTGGCAGGTGGATATGTGACATGCTGCAGCCACTTTGAAGACAGGCTAGCATTCTTCAAGAGTCCAAAAGTGGAGACCCACCCAGATGTCCATCAACAGATGAATGGATAAACAAAATGTAGTGCGTCAGTACAACGGAATACTATTCAGCAATGGAAAGGAATGAAGCACTGACCCACGCTACAACACAGCCAGTCCCCAAAGGCCGCAAGTGATATGGTTCCATGTATAGGCGACATCCAGAATAGGCAAATCCATAGGGACAGAAAGCAGATTAGGAGTTGCCAGGAGCTAAGGGGAGAGGGGACAAGAGAATGACTTGCTAACAGGTAGGCACTTAGAATGTCCTACAATCGGATAGTGATGATAGTGGCACAACTCTGCATATTCTAACACTGAACTGCGCACCGTAAACGTGTGTGAATGTTATGGTACGTGAATCCTATCTCAGTAACGTTATAGGACAAAGCCATCTCTGGCGACCCCCAGAGTTGTGTGACCCAAGAATAAAGACTCCCCAGCTTCAACCCTCAGTTTCTTCCTCTGAGAAATGGGTTGGAATGAAAATCAAGGAGTCCGCGTCTGGGGCCTAGCACACAGTAGGTGCCTGCTCCACGGGGTTCTTTCCCCAGAGTGGAGGGTGACCGTGGTGGCCCCAGCCCGATGAGGCCCAGCCTGGCCCTGGCCGGCAAGACGGACTGGACAGAGGAGGATGCTCATCGCCCATGACATAATTTAGATGGATGGCTGGGGCCATCCGTCAGGCTAGGAGCGGGCAACCCGGGAAGAGGCCGTGGGGGAGCCCATTACCGTACACGTGTTAACAGCGCATCCTTTGTACCGACAGCCAGCCGCGCGGGCAAGGGCCGCTCCCTGCATTGTCTGCGCGCCCCGACCACGCTGTGATGAATGGGCCGCTCGCTCCCGGTGGCACTGCCACCACCCGGGTACCACAGGCCGAGGGCGACACTGTGTGGCCGTGCCTTGAACTGCGGGCCACCCAACACCGGGCAGTTGGAGGCAGGACTCAGACAACACTGGCATGTATTAGGCCCTCAAGAAATCTAGGTGACAATTATCATCACTTTCATATTCCAGTAAAAGCAAGCACAGTCAAGTTCAAAACCTGGGGAGGGTTGCCGGTTAAAATACAGGACGCTGGTCATTTTGAATTTCAGAGAGAGAACAAGTACTGTGTGGTATATGTCCCAAACATTTCATGGCACATACACCTTTTTAAAAAACCATTCACTGTTGATGAATTTCAGATTTAGGTGGGGACCCTGTTTTCTTGTGTTTTGTTCTTGTAAATCTGGCAACTCTGTAACTAGGCAACTTTGAAAACACTTCACCTCCCCATGCTTTCATAAAATAAGAGAATAGTCTATCCCTATATTTACCTCCCACTTCACACAAAACAGTCATCTAATCCTCACAGCCATCCTGTGGAGTATTATTATCATTTTAAAGGAGAGGAAATGGAGGTTCAGAGAGGGGGAGTAACTTGCACAAGGTCACACAGCAAGTTAGAAGGAGAGCTGGGAATCGAACCCAGTCCTCTGGATGTTCTCAGACCGGCTGGGAGGAAACCTGAGAGGCAGGGCATCCCACCCAGGCCAGCCTCCATCCTGCACCCAGAAGGAAACCAAATAAATAATTCCCCTCCATCTCCTCCCCTAGCAATTGCCCCCCTTCCCTCAGCCTCCTCTCTCTCCCACTCTCCAGTGCAAAGAGTTGCCAAGGAAACCGCATCACCAATGACTTACCTCTTTGTCTGGGGCTGGGGAAGAAATTCATAAGCCAAGTCCCTGCTCACAGTGTCCTGATGACTTCCACAGGGCAGCGCAGTGCTGGACTGCCCCTGCTATGCCCCCTCACCCTACCCCAACCATTTCAGCAAGTTATACCCTAGTGGTAACTCCTGGTCACAAACTCCAGATCTAAGGTCCAAGGTGCAAGAAGCTAGAGGCTAGGGGAAGGTGTTTGGGGGATAACCTCCAGGAGATGCACAGCTACGAACACTGCAACTGGGGACACAAGGAAAGGACACACTATGTGCTTGGCCCTGGGCCAGCATTGTGGATGGTACAAAGAACACCTACTATGTGCCTGACATTGCAAAGCACCTTGGTGGCACTGAGAATAGCGCCTACTAAGTTCTTGGGCCTTTTTAAGACACTGAAGGAACACAGAGGACAGCCCCTACTATGTGCTCCCCTCCATACTAAGATGGTGGAAGGTGTTTGTTGGACAATGAGGTAGTACTGAAAACTCATGGAGAGGCAGCATTTGAGCCAAGCCCTGAAAATCCAGTTTGGACATATAACCAACAAGGGTTGAAGAAATCAAACAAGGGGGGAATCAATACTCTCTGAATTATAACTATGTACCAGGCAGGCCCCTTGCTTTAAGCAACAAAGTCAGAATTAGAAGTCAGACCCATCTGATCCTATGTCCTGTTCTCCCTGCTATGATATCTGATGTTATTCTAGAGGGTGGAGTCTTCATCAGCCTGTATCTTTGAATGAGGGAGACAGGCACAGAGCCCCCACCAGCCTGAGCAGTATGAACACGAAATCAATCTTTGTTGTTTTGTGCCACTAAGATTTGAGCCACCCTAATTAAAATGTAGGGGCTGTGTGTAGCTGCAGCGTATCTTAACCTATTCTGACTGTTAACACCAACAGTCCAAACCAAAATCCTGGGTCTGACTCTCATTGGCTAGATGGGCTCATGAGTCCCATCACTGAGCCAATCACTGAAGGCATAGAGTAGGCGCGCTCTGATTGGCTCAAGCCTGGTTCATGTGCCTGCTTCCAGGGATGGGGGATGGGAAGCCAGCCCCACTCAAACTGGTGGACTGGGCATAGCAGGAGACTAAAGTGGGGTGCAGCTACCACAACGGGGAGCAGATGCTAGAGAGGTCAAGCCAGCAGGTGTCCACGTCAAGGGCCTCAAGGAGGGACACTGTGTGAGACAAGTCCCCAGGCTCCTTCATCGGCAAAGACTTAACACATCTCTGATATTTGCCTGGAAGAAGATTCCATTGAGTTCCACTGGGCGGTGTTGCTCCTTCCTGGGTCTCAGGAAGTCCTTTGGTTGCTGGGTGGGCTTGCTGGGCAGGTGGCCGGCTGTCTTCAGGGCGAGCACAGTGAATGAAGCTTGAGAAGGGCATCAAGGGGAGGAGGAATGGCCAGCTGGCGGCTCCTAGCTGCCCAGGAGGATGGTTGGGGGGCACATTCTCAGAGCAGTAGCTGGAGGCTAGTGTGGGCGCCTCTCTCCTTTAAGGAGGGCCATGCAAGGAGGGGTGGAGGGTTGAAAGGGGACCGTCCCCAAAAGCCACTTTCTGAAAATATCCTTTCCCAACCCAGCCCAGGATTGCAGAGTGAGACCCCAATCCGAAGGCTCTCAGACCAGCAATCCTCAGCCCTGACTCTAGCGGCCTCTTGTCGCCTAAATCTACAGAGAACAGGGGACCTAGAAACTCGGACGCATTAAGCAGGAGTGTTGGGGACCCAGCGGGCTGGGGCGCCTGGGTCTTGGGCTGCTGCTGCTGCTGCTGCCACTGTGCGTTCAGGCACCCAGGTAGGACTTGTGCTTCTGGCTGAATGCGATTTTCTACTTTTCAAATTCTGCTCTGGAATTTTTTTCTCCTTGTCCTTTCCCTGGGTCAATGCAGTCCTGATATTTGATTTACTGTTAACGGTATTGACTGCTTAGGATTGAGCCAAGAAATGGAAGAAATTGCTTTTTCCTTCTTTCTATCTCCTGGTTGACAACCCAGCCTTCACGCTGGTCGGCCAAGCTCAGCGAATGCACAAGGCCGCCAAGGACGCGGGCTGTGGTGCCGCCACAGTGGGAAGGTGACCCGCTGTGACCCCGCGGAGGGAAGGAGCAAGGGATGGGCCGCTGGGGGCGGGGGGGCGGGGGGGCTTGCACCTCTCCCATCCA
>NW_006289570.1:2100287-2104976 GCF_000327345.1 Myotis davidii | reverse complement strand
GAAGGAGCAAGGGATGGGCCGCTGGGGGCGGGGGGGCGGGGGGGCTTGCACCTGCCTCCCATCCAGGGTTTCCCTCCTAAATAAGATGAAGGCTTGGAGAAGGGAGGGTGGGAGCACAGGCTTCAGAGTCCACCAGCCTTGAATGGAAGCTGTGTGTCTTTAAGCAGGTTTCTCAACCTCTCTGAGCCTCAGCGTCCACGTTCATAGACGGCAGTCATAATATCCTCCTCACAGGGGTATTGGACAGAAACCTTCTTAAGCTGGCCGTCCCCTTGGGGACGTGGGCTAAGAATTAGTATCTAAGGGTTTCAATTTAGACAGATGAGTCACTCCATGGAAGGGGCAGCTGGGAAGGTCTGACAACGCCGCCTTCTGAAGTCAATACTCTAATCCTTGACTCAGGCTCCTCACACTCTAGGTTCCCAGAGTGCAGATTCATAGAAGTAGACACCCTGCCTCGTAGGCCCAGGGAGGGGGGCCAGCACCTCCGTCTCGCAGAGACCCGAAGAATATCAGGTAGGACTCCATAGCCACAGTCTTGCAGGGCCTGGAGGCATGGGATTATAAACCAATAACCTCACTCAACAGCGTAGGGGAGCTCGGTGGGATTAGGCAGCCCAAGCCCTTAAGAAATGCTACAGGGCCCGACCCGTGTAGCTCAGTAAAGTGTTGACCCAGGATCCAAGAGGTCACTGGTTCGATTCTCAGTGAGGGCACATGGCCAGGGGTGTGAGCTCAATCCCCAGTAGGGGGTGTGCAGGAGGCAGCCCATCTATTATGTTTCTCTCTCATCTCATCGATGTTTCTCTCTATCCCTCTCCCTTCCTCTCTCTCTAAACATCAATAAAAACTTTTAAAAAAAAAAAAAAAGCAAAAGAAATGACAGGAATTTTCTTGGGGCGGTCACCTTGGTTTCCCTAAACCTCCCTTCCGCTCTGCAGCTGCTGTCTGGGGGTCTCCCACCCCACTTTCCAGTCTGCTGTGGCCACACAGCTGCTCCCAGCACCCCTCTGGCCTAGACCCCACCTCTTCCTGCGGGGAGCAGGAATATTTTCTTAGCTAACATTGATCCTTGCGGATAAATGCTGTGTGTTTTTCTCCGCCTCCCAGGGTGCCAGAGTTCAACTCAATTTTCTCAGATTAAATAAAATTTCAAAGTGTCAGTCCCTGGCAAACGACGAGTTGGAAGGTGGTTGATTTTCCTAACCCGATCGCCAGTCCAATTACAATTTTTAATCTATATGTAGATAATGGTGAACAAAACCCCATAGAAATGTCAAGAGTGAGGAGGTTATTAGCTTAGTTTTAATTACTGTCGATCATTCTTAGCAACTGGAGGGACCCGGCAAATTAGGGGAAGGCGCATTCCTCCCCGAGAGTTCCGCAGGGGCCCTGGGCTGCCGCTCCACCAAGTTGTCCCCGCAGGAGACGCCGGCTGCCCAGGGAGTGTACCCCTTGCCCCCACCCCCATCCCCGCGCCTGCCCTGCCACCACTTCCTGCCCCAGGAGGCCCGTGGACTTGGACTTGGGCGGAATCAGTCCGCACCAGCTGATGCGATGTGACCGCAGACCTTCCTGCCCCGGCGTCCCCCAAGGCTGCGCGCTCCCCCGCCCACCCCACACTCCTCTGTCTACAAAGTACGTAGGGGTCCTTCTCTGTCCTCATGACAAAAGCACCACCAGCTCGGGTAGGAGGAGATTTGGAAAATCGCAGAAGATGAAACATGGAGGGAAGAAAACATAACCTATCCCCTTCTCCCCAAATAAAGCAGCTGTACATGTGGGGGAATCATTTTCATGCTTATGAGTGTATGTGTATACATGTGTGTGCACATATATGAACATACATATGTGCACATGTATAAAATCAAACAATATATACCTATATATAAAATATATAAAACACATATTTAGCCTGGCCGGTGTGGCTCAGTGGTTGAGCATCGACCTATGGACCAGGAGGTCACAGGTTCAATTCCCGGTCAGGGCACATGCCCGGGTTGCGGGCTCAATCCCCAGTAAGGGGGCGTGCAGGAGGCAACCGATCCATGGTTCTCTCTTATCATGGATGTTTCTGTCTCTCCCTCTCCCTTCCTTTCTGAAATCAATAAAAAATATTTTTTAAAAACACATATTTAATATTAAATTAATAATATATAAATATTTTTGTTTGTAATATTTGTTATAGACTTTTGATAAAATAATTAAATAATTTGTAATATATAATCTGATGTTATCAGTATATGCATACATGCAAACTGGAATTGTACTGCATGTGGCCGCTTACTTCCTGCTTCTCTTTTTTCACTTAACATCATATCCTGGCACAGCTGTTATCTGCAAACATCATTTCAGTAGCTGCAGAATATTCTGTAGCCTCGATACACCGCCCATCCCTTGTTTTGCGTATACAAGGCCACTGCATATGTTCATAGAGATGCGACGATGCTTCAGGTTTAATATTGCACCCCGGTTTTTCCACTTCACCTTGAGTGGGTTTCCGTGTCATTATAAACCCTGTGACCGTCGTGTTAATAAATCAGTTCAGCCTCTAACAGGTGTTTTCCAGGGTCTGATCTGTGCCTAGCTCTGTGCCAAGTGGTGGGGTGTGAAGATGAGAATCCATAAACATTAGAATCTTCCAGGGCTCCTGACCTTATAATCCATGCCTTTTGTTAAACTGAATGTACACAGGAAACAAATTGGCCATTCTGTGACTGAAGACTTAGGTAGATGAGTCTTTCTCATATTTGTACATATCCCCGTCTTTTAAATTTTTGTATGTAAACTATTGTCTCTGAACTATTTCCTCCCTACAAATTTCCCAGAATGCAGTGCATGGGTCGGAGATATTAATATTTTGAGGGTTCCTAATGACAACTCAGGCTTCTACTTAAATGGAGTTTTAAGGGTGAAACTGATCTGTGACCGGAAGCAAATACCAAAACAAGGAAGTGACACAAATTCCACCCCCAGGGGCTCCCCTGGAAGAAGAACAACACCTCAGACCCATGTGGACAGAGCTAGGCCATTTTTTTAAACTGTTCACAAGTCATTTTGTTTGTGAAAATCTTTTGGAAACTGAGAAACACTCTCTTCCAAAGAGCAGCTTAGCACAACTAGTCGTTGGCAACGTGCTTTGAGGTAGCAGAGACATGAACCTATTTTTCATTTCTCGTCGGTACATATTCATGTGTTTGTGTGTTAGAAAAAAATACAGGTAGAGCCCGACCGGCGTGGCTCAGTGGTTGAGCATCGACCTAGGAACCAGGAGGTCATGGTTCGATTCCCAGGCAGGGCACATGCCTGGGTTGTGGGCTCGACCCCCATGAGGGGGCGTGCGGGAGGCAGTTGAACAGTGCTTCTCTGTCATCATTGATGTTTCTCTCTCTCCCTCTCCCTTCCTCTCTGAAATCAACCAATCCATCAATATGTTTTTAAGAAAAAAATACAGGTAGACTATGAAACCCATTCTCATGAGATTACTTTAGAACAGTGATGGCGAACCTTTTGAGCTCGGTGTGTCAGCATTTTGAAAAACCCTAACTTAACTCTGGTGCTGTGTCACATAGAGAAATTTTTTGATATTTGCAACCATAGTAAAACAAAGACTTATATTTATTTTATATATTTAAATGCCATTTAACAAAGAAAAATCAACCAAAAAAATGAGTTGGCGTGTCACCTCTGACACGTGTGTCATAGGTTCGCCATCACTGCTTTAGAATACACTGAGGAAGGAGCAAGAGAAGCGGGCTTTACAATTCCATTTGAAGAGTGATATCAAGCGCGGAAGTCTACAGGCAGCCTGACCACGGACCCATGGGGTGGCTGGGAGGCCATGGGAGACGCCGTGCCCACCAGTGTGACGCAGGATGGAGGTGACGAGAGACTGTTTTCAAGCTCACGCTGCTGGGTACCAGAAGGTCCGAGATCTCAGGAAACGTGCTATCGACTAAGCATCCTTGTGCGGCAAGGCTCTGATGGCCTACCTTCGGACGTTCCTTGGCTCCAGAGATTAAAAATGACATTTCAGGCCTCCTTGGCTGCACATGAAACCTACCTGGGGGCTTGTCTAACAGCACCCATGTCTGCCCCCCCCCCTTAGCGGTCCTGCATCCATAGTTCTGAATGAGGCCCAGCATCGATATTTTTAAGGCTCCCCCAGTGGATCTAAAATGCAGCCAGCATGCAAGACCCCCTCCTCAAGACCACCTTCTTTCGGGGCGTAGTCCTGTCCACAAATGAGGGCTGGAGTCTACACCCCCGTGGATCTCTCCCCGCTTAGGCATCCTAAAACTTCCCCAGCCCTCTGCTCACAGGATAATGAAGCTAATGGCCACTCAAGCCCTAACGAAGATTGATTCGTTTATTAAGCGGCAATGATGTGCCAGGTGCTTCCGACTCCCCAAAACCCTGGAGATTCAAGGGCAAGCTGGATACAGCCCCCAGAAGACTGGGGGTGCAGGGACAGCCACAGAGAGAAGGCATGGCAGCTGCCTCTCCAGGGGTTCAGGGTGGACTTGGGGTCCAAGCACCAGAGAGATCTCAGCAGCAGATCAAATAAGTAGCCAGCATTGAGTGAGTCCGGGCACACTCAAGTCTGGGTTATGTATGTGCGTGTGCGGGAATCCCCTGGGAGCACGGACAACGAGGTGCTGGGGGAGGATGTGCCTGGATACCCGTGGG
>NW_006289570.1:2094421-2100259 GCF_000327345.1 Myotis davidii | reverse complement strand
AGGGAAAGAAACCCAGCCCAAGACACAGAGGGCAGTGGGGAGCGAATCCCACTCAGTCCCACAGACTTTCGGGCCCATCCTGAGACACTAGGCCCTTGGCAAGCGCTCTCCCTCCCCCACCCGGTCCCCCGGGAGAATTGTGCAAATCCGGGAAACTGGCCTGAGCGTTGCTCAAGGATGGGGGGTCAGGTCTGCAAAGGGATTTGATGGCCAACCATGTATTCTTCTTCTGCAGTGAGCACCTGCAATATGCCCCACCACCGCATCCAGATGGGCAGCCAAGTCCCGCTTATCAGCAACTGGACCGCCACCGGATCGTCCTGCCCCCGGCCTCAGAGAGAAGCTGAAGGACGCAGCAGGGAGGTGAGAGCAGGCACGCGGTGAACCCTGTGTTCTCTCTCCCCCAAATCAGGGCCGGTGGCTCATTCATCCTGAAATATTCCGGGCTTGGCCTCCTGGAGGCATACATTGTAAATACTTCTCAGCGTGAGGAATGTGAAGAGGGTGAGCGTAGATGACATTTGAGTGGGGGTAGAATCTACGGGAGGGGAGTGGAAGGAATTGTGTGAACAGCACCGAATGGAATGCCGGAGAGTGGAGAGGAATGATCTATTACAACGTGGGAGAGGCTGTAACGAACGGGATAAGACGAGATGGAAAGGGCGGATGGGGGAGATGAGGTGCGGTGGGCGCTTTCCTGGCTACTACACTGAGCGAGGAATTTCACGGTGACATCAGTGGATTTTTATTGAATGAATGAGTCCAATCTGTAGCCTTTGTTCAGTCCCATCCGCTGCTTGACGGACCCTGGGTCCTTCAGCCCCCCGTAAAAATAAATACTTCCCCACTTCGGCCTTAGTGGTGCTGCCATTTCTCCGTGACGGGGGAAGCTGTGAAAACCAGAGAATCTCAGAGCAGTTTTTCAGTTTCATCTGCAGAGCTCAGAGGCCCCGCCGACCCAGCTCCCTCCTTGGCACTGGGAGCACGAAGTCCCCTTGATGAGGGAAAGCCAGGGCGGGGGGTGGGGTGCAGGAGCCTGAGTCCCGCCTCCTGCTCTCATCTCCACAGTCTGCTGCCACTGTGGGTTTTGTTGGGAGCGGCAAACAGGCTAAAAGGAGTCGCTGCTATATGCAAATTTCAAGTCCTCTTGGGTAGACAAAAAAATGGCTCCTCCAAAGATGCTCATGTCCTAACCCCCAGGATTTTATGTGGCAGAAGGGAATTTGCAGGTGTGATTACATGAAGGGTCTTGGGATGGGAAGATTATTCTGGATCAGTTATCCACTGTGACAAGAGGGAGGCAGGAAGGTCAAAGTCACATGGAAATGGGAGGATGGGCGTAGAGATCAGAGCAAAAGGGAGAGAGCGGTTTGAAGATGCTAGTTTGCTTGTGTTGACCATGGAGGAGGGGGCCACGAGCCAAGGAATCATAATGTAAATATCTGATGTGCAGGATGGTCTTAGGCGACCCCTGTGAAAGGGTCGTTCGACCGCCAAAGGGACCGCGACCCACAGGTTGAGAACCGCTGCACTAGAAGCAATGCTTGCTCACGCGGAGAGCTTTTCTGGAAGGATCTCAAGGCTGTGACTAGTTCAGCTTCTCCCCAGGCCCTGATAGGCACTTCGTGGATTCTCCCCATTCTGGTTAGTCCATCTCATAAGGAATAGAGAATTCACGGGGCGATGCCTTCTTTCCTCTCCCATCTGTCCTTCCCGTGGCCCCACTGCTGTCCTTCATCACTGGTGAGAAGGGAAAGAAGCCACAAGAGTGACAATCGCCACGAATGCTCGGGTTGCATGGGAACTGATATTAAATGACAGCACCTTGTAGTCGGCTACAATGAAGCATTTCCCCCCTTTTTCCATGATGGCTCTCTAGGCCCAACCCTCACCTGCGTGAGCTTGGAGTCATGCCTGCCACAGCAGGACGAGTTCCCCTCACTCCTTCCTGCCCCCTGCCCCCAATGCTCCAAACACGCTGTCCTCACTGGACAAAGGGATAGCTGTGTGGATGGGTCACCTCATTCATTCATTCATAGGTCACCCCCAGACCGCCTCCCATTCTCATCGGGGAGCGAGCCCAGGCATTCCAGAATTCTTCAGCTCTGGCATCGTGCCCTGGAGGAAAAAAAAAAACCAAACATAAAAATCCCAGGCCCCGAACCATCAGCCACTTTTCAAAGAAAGTCAAGACTCTTGTCACTTTTTTATTTCCCTTCCCTCCCAAAATTAAAATGTGCCTCCAGTACAAGTTGTTATCAAAAATAGAAGCCTTTTGTCTATCTTTATTGCAGAACAGAGATTACATGGAGACATTCAATTTGGAGTCAATTTAAATTTCAATTGTCTGTGAAATCTAAATCAATAGGGTATAGTTCAATGACGCTTTAATAAAACAGGACATAACAGAGAAATCATTAGGAATTACATATGATAAGAGATTGGAGCAAAGCCTCCGTAATGGCGGAAGGGACATTAGAAAATTACCCGCCAGCATTCCCCAGCAGACCGGCCGCCTCCCTCCCTTCCCCACGAGACGCGACAAGACGAGACGCCTGAGGAAGTTAGCTGTGCGGTGCGCCCAGGGGATCCATCTCTGTCAGCCCCGGGGTTGGGGGACAATGTTCAGTGAGTGACAGAGGCAGGGGGGTCGTCTCGCCTCCATTGCGTTGGTCATGTTTCTCCATCCGGATGCCTGGGACACGGGGTCAGCCCGCTCCGATTCTAGAACGTTCTCTCCTCTCTCCTCACCTTTCCTCGGAGATTCCACCCCCAGAGGACCCAGGTTAGGATGCTCAAAGGCAGGGAGGACAGCAGGCAGCTGAGCAAACGCCCAGGCTTCAGGGAAGGACAACCCTTGGATGCATTCCTGTGTGTTGGGCACGTTGCTTCCCCTCCATGAGCCTCCATGTCCTCGTCTGAGAAACACCTATGCAAATATCTGTCTCACAGGTGGGCGCTCCATTCATTCAAAAAAAATATTTGTGGAGGGCCGACTGTGCGGGGAGCAGCAGGGCCAGAAGAAGGGTGAGGGGAGCGAGGCATATGCCTTGAGACTAAAATCTAAGGGGACACCCCAAAATTTCAGCACCCAGGACAAATAATGTTCGGATGCCACCTTTTTAAAAAATCTGAATGAATGCAACTCCAACACCAAAGCCCCACAAAGCGGCTCCCTTTCCAACAGGGCTTCTCAACCGGCAGTTTGGACTGGGTCATTGTTGATAGTGGGGCCTGCCCTGTGCATTGTGGGACGTCGAATGACATCCCTGATCTCCACCCGACCTCCCCACCCCCCACCCCCCAGATGTCAGCGGCAGATCCCTCCCAGGTGGTGGCAACCAAAACTGTCTCCAGATATCGCCACATGTCCCCTGGCAGGAGGGACGCCGACCCCTCTTGTTTGAAAATTGCTGCCCTGGGAGGATTTGGGGAACGTCAGGAGCCATTCGCAAAGGCCTGCGTTGAGGATGAAGTGGGAAGTTTTACACCCCGCAGTGCCTTCCCGGGAGGCAGTTGTGCACTGCGGCAGCCCTTAGATCGTGGCAGGGATGCTGTAGATCTGCCCCCACTGTCAGCTTCCCAGAGGGCAGGAGGAATAGCTCTGCCGGTTAGAAAATACAGAGGGAGAACGATAGGGGGAAGGAGACGGAGGGAGGGAGAAAGCCCACGACTTAAAACATGACATGTGAATGTAGGCACCAGTTGATCGAAATGCAACAAAATCACACCATCGGTACCAGCCCGGGGCCCCCCAACTCCCAGATGATGGAGGCCTGCACAGGACTCGGCGTGGCTCCCCACGTCTTAGCCGCGGTTCAAACTAGACAAACCTGCACGACAGACCCGGGAGGACCCTTAGAAAGCAGAGACATGCGCGTCCTGGGTCGTGAGGGTGTTGCCTCCTCGCTAAAATGTATCTGGAACCCCAGACCAGTACTCAAGGTCACCGGTGAACATGGGCAGAGCGGCAGAAAGAAACGGAGTCCCCCAGTGAGACAGTTCCCGCTGAGGCCAAGCAAGGTGCCACCCGGCCTCCTGGTCCAGCTCTCAGACCGGGAACTGGTGTCCGTTCTGTGGTCTCCCTGGAGCCCACATCCGTATGCTTTTCATTGGCGCCTCTGCTGCCTTTGTTTTTGTGCTTTTGTTTCGTTGATTGATTCTGCGTTTTAAAACGGCCCCGGGGAGTAGGGCTGAAGGGTGGTGTAGTGTTCCTAAACGCACACAGGCCGCCACGTGCCTTCCGGAGGAAACGCGCGTGTTAGAGAACCTCCGTTTGGGCATGAGTTAGAGCGCTGCTGGCCCTGAGTCCAATGTTAATGAATCAACGGTATATATTAACTCGGGCGTCCTGAAGCAGCGCGCACATAAAATGAGGCTATGTGTTGAGCAGTTGGGGAGA
The DNA here is from genome assembly GCF_000327345.1 of Myotis davidii. Taxonomy (NCBI): domain Eukaryota; kingdom Metazoa; phylum Chordata; class Mammalia; order Chiroptera; family Vespertilionidae; genus Myotis; species Myotis davidii. The sequence continues at coordinate 2,095,857 of NW_006289570.1, read as the reverse complement.
ACGCTGTGACCACGGGCAGTCAGGAACCTAACCCTGGAGATCCCCTAGGAGCAATGGACGATATTTGCTAATTCAGTGTGTGTGTGTGTGACTGCTTGATGGACCATAACTAGTGAAAATTACAGGAATGGACCCTACCAGCATTTTGGAACGAGATGGAGGCCACAAAGCCATCAAGAAGAGCCGCCTCTTAAGAGCATGTGTTCTAGAGCCAGTGATGGGGTTCGAACCCTGGCTCTGCTACTTACTGTGTGGCGGTGGGCAGGTTGCTTAGCCTCTCTGTGCCACGGTTCCTCATCTGTAAAACAGAGACGATACTTGTGTCTTTGTCGTAGGGTGGCTAGGGGAATTTAAAGGCATTCATATTTGGAAAGTATTTAACAACTATCTGGCACATAACTATTAGGTTAGGTGGCTCAGGAGGCAGCACAAGAGTCCAGTGAATCAGAAAAGAAAGGAAAGGAAAAAGCTTATTTATAACAAACACACTTTACATGCTACATGTTTGTTCAATAAATAAACAAAGAAGGAGACAGAAATAAAGAGGAAACCACCTCATTTCACAGGCGAGCAAATGGAGACAAAGATAGGGGTGCCCTAGCCGGTTTGGCTCGGTGGATAGAGCATCGGACTGAAGGGTCCTGAGTTCGATTCCAGTCAAGAGCACACGCCCAGGTTGCGGGCTCAATCCCCAGTAGGGGGCGTGCTGGAGGCAGCCGATCAATGATTCTCTCATCATTGATGTTTCTCTCTCTCCCTCCCTCTCCCTTCCTCTCTGAAATCAATACAAATATATTAAAAAGAACAAAAGAATAGGGGTGATTTGGCAGAGGGGGCTCTTTTCTGGGGTGGCATGGGATCATTGGCCCCAGGGGACACGTTACGAGCCTGTTGCAATGACACAAGGCGGCAGCAGCAGAAGGCACAGGGGCAAACCCACCATGTGACTCAAGGACCCACCAGGACGGGCCTGGGAGCTGCTCCCCGGGGTCCCTCCACCCCCCACAGCCGGAAGGATTCAGGGGCGCGCTCTCAAGATCCCCCTCTCCATCCCGCATTTAAGAATTACTAGGGATCGCCCGGCTGTGCCGCCCAGGAGCAAGAAATACTGCCACAGCCCGGCAGCAACCTAATGAGAAACTGAACGCGGCCAGACAGGAGCTTAACAAGAAATACTGGCCCGAGAAGAAGCGCGGATGCGGGAGGCCCAGCAGGCAGCCAGCCATTTCTGCCCCCACCTCCCACCCCCCCGCCCCACGTATCGATCCGGGAAGTAGATAAACGGGAAGATATACGGCAGGAGGGGCCCAGGGCTGATGAAAGGGGAAGGGAAGGCAGCTTAAATCAAGGGGCAAGTGCTGGGAGAGAGGGGAGATAACAGGATTTGTGTTTATGGTTAACAAGCAGAATTGTCGGAGGGGCTGGGGCCGGGGAGA
>NW_006289570.1:2087981-2094254 GCF_000327345.1 Myotis davidii | reverse complement strand
AGGGAGTGTCCAGTGATCCCAGTAAATCATTGAGGAGGGGTGGGCAGCGAACATGAGCTGGGGCCAAGTGCCCGATGTAGCCAGCTCCCTCCTGGTCCATTTGGTGTGGCCCCAACTGCCTTTCGTCTTCTTATATATATATTTTAATTGATTTTAGAGAGAGAGGAAGGGTATGGGAGAGAGAAACATCGATCGGTTGCCTCCGGGACTGAGGCACTGGGGTAGTGCCCATTGTACAGATGAGGAAACTGAGGGCCTCAGAGGCTAAGGACCTGCCCCATCGCCCTAGAGCAGCATTGGAAGTTGAGCCCAGGCAGGCTGGCTTCAGAGCCCACTGTCCTGATCGCGATTCTAGACGGACTCTGTTTCCATCCTTAGCACTTGTACCTGATGACGGACCGTGTGCCCGCATCACACCCCCTTGGGTTTCCACGTCCCTGTCCCACACACAGTTCCACGCACGCTGGCCACGTCCCATCTCAGGACAAGCCAGGGAACTGCCCCGTTGCTTGGGGACGGAAGTTGGGGGGGTGAATGCTGCTCCCCGCCCCTCAGAGGGACAGTCCTGAGGCTCTCTGTACCTCCCCGTAGAGGAGTGGAGCAGGACCCAGCCCCCAGGAGAGGCCAGGGTCATGGAGGGCATCTGCGTCCCCTCCAGCCCTCCGCCACCCTGAGAGGGAGCAAGAGGGGGCCAAGGGGACCCCAGAAACCCCTGGAGGTCACGTGATCTCTTTCAAAGCTTTCCCGTGGCTGCGGTTGCAACATCTGCTCCGGAAGATGGAGGGTGGAAGGGTTGCTCTCCCAGAAACGGGAACCTAGAAGGATCCAGGTCAGCCTTCCGCATGGGGGGTGGGGCACGCTTGCTCCTGGACCACGCTGGCTTGGCCTGGTGGGATCTGAAAACGGGAGTGTGTAAAACCATCATATAAGAAGGTAAGAATTAGTTTTTTAATTAATGATGTGTGCTCTAGAAAAGCTCTGATAAACTTTCTAGCTTTAATCTTGGCCTCTGCTCTGAAAAATATCCTATGATAAAATAGTTTGACATTAAAATAATTCAATTATGTTGATTCATAAATAGCTGACTTTATTGACATTGTAACTCATAAACAATTTGTTCAGAAATTAATAGATGAGGGAAAAAATCTAAACTTAAGTTGGAATAACACTATTCCACAAATCAGATATCTAATGGGTCTTTTTGGGGGAGGAAGTAGTGATCAACTTGAATATCCCTATAGGACAATGAGCAATCTTGCTATGAATATGCTAATAGACATTTTAAATCATATACATCCTGAATGTTGTCATTTTAAGTGTTATGTGGGAACACTTAAGAGTTGTGTTTTCCTGTGTGTAAGAAAGGACTGTTCAGATATGTACTTATAAAAATAACTGAAATACAGGATTCGGTATGTGTGTGTGTGTGTGTGTGTGCGCGCGCCCGTGCCCCCCAAAACACTGAGGCTTTCTAAGAACAGAAGACCTTCCCCTCCCACGGAGGCCAGAGTGGACACCCCGGCTGGGGGGAGCGTTCTCTTGGTCTCCTGGTCCAAGAAGCATGCTGGTCGCCCATCCACGCATTCATTCATCCAACACAGGTTCACTGAGCGCCCCCTCGATGCCAGGCGCTGTGCCAGCTTCTGGGATTGCAGCTCTGAACGGGACATCCAAAACTCCTCCCCCCGGAGCTCACCACTTCATGGGGAAGACAGAAAAGAAAAAAAGCAACCAGACTGATGCATCAAACAGAGTGATAAGTTCTTTCAAAAGTCCACGTTATAAGGACCCAAATTTTATTATTAAATAAAATTTCCCCCCCTCTTTTTTTTCATCTCCTTTATTTCTGCCAGGAAATTGAGTTCTGGGGGGATATTTTTTGGTTAAAATGCCAAATAATGAAATTCAGAGTCTTCACCATTAACAGAGGGCGGCTCTTCCCCCTGCAGGGGCCAGGATGGGTTAGAAACACAGCTCTAAGACCCAGATTTGATAAGATGTGAGATGGAGAACAGCCTTAGGAGCACCCCATCTCGTTTTTCAGCGCAACATCTGTAACTCTTAGGGCTTGTGTGGAAATGTGTGACTGTTAGCAACTTGCCTTAAAAAGGACGCTGTGAGCAAAGGGACCCTGAAAAACTCTTAAGACTTCAGAAATGATTGTCGCATCACATAGAAATAACTTCCACTGAGAATCCTGTCACTCTCCCTGATGATCTCACCTGATAACGGGCTGCCCTGGGAATGATGTGGCGTTGGCATAGCTGTGTTCCCGACAGAAGGAGGTGACTCCTTGATACTTTCCCTCTTGTCCCTCAAGATCGATGGAGGGACTCTGATAGATTCTTTATCTCTAACGAAAGGACAGGGGTCTAGTTCTATAAAGAAATGATTTTGATTTGGTGATTGGGGAAGAGAAGAGATGGCAAAAAATGCCGAAAAGCTGAGACCCAGGAAGTCCAGCCGTAAAGAGCAGGAAGGAGTTCTGAGCAAAGAGACAGCAAGTGCAAAGGCCCTGGGGCAGGGATATTGGAGAAACCCAACCGAGTCAAGGGAACCGGAACACAAAGAGGAAGTAGGTGGAGAATACAGCACTGGAGGGTTTGTGGAGCATGAATGTTGTTCTTCTGGCGATGGGAGCCAACGAACGGCTTCACGCAGGGCAGGGAGCTTTCACAAAGCAGGCTCAGAGAGCCCAGCGTGGCTGGAAGACCAGGATGCTTCAATATCAAGCACCGTCGGCGCTGACTTCTCATTCTGCAGCTCACTGGACGCGTCAGCGGAAGGCTTTGACACATCAGCACATCGTAGCTCAGCACCGATGGATTTGCTTTTAAACTTCTCCTAAAATTGCCTGCGCCCCGTAAATAATCCGAGTCCAACCGAAGCAGAAAGGAAAGAATGTATGAAGCAAAGACACACAAAAGAGAAAAAAATCTTCCTGCCCACATCTGAAAGACGGAGGGGCTTAGGGCAAGACTGCTTCTTGGCCTGAGTCCGGGGGGGCATGCCGTCTGCTGTCAGCACGGAGCGGGGAACGGAGTGTTTGCACTGGCTCACCATAGGGGGCTTCGCTCCGCCTTGAAACTGTCAAAAATCCCCCGTATCTGGCCATGGTGATGCTGCCTGGGCAATGCTGACCCTCTGGGAGCCCGTCTTAGCCCACCCTTCACAGACCAGCTTGCCTTGACAAGCCCCGTTGAATGGGAAACATGGCAGGCGTGGGAAGAAACTGGAATGCTCAGATATTGTGGGTCGGGGGGAGGACAAGATGGTATTGCCACGTTGGAGACTGTTTGACAGTTACTTTAAAGGTTAAACATAGAGAAAAAGTAAAATTAAAAAAAATAAAGTTTAACATATACTTATCAAATGACCACTTAGTCCTGCTCCAAGGAATTAAAAGAAATGAATGAAGCCCTGGTGGTGTGCTCAGTAGTTAGAGCATCAGCCTTATGCACTGAAGGGTCGGGGGTATAATCCCCTCGGTGGCAGGTTCGATCCCCGGCCTCAGACAGGGTGCACGCAGGAAGCAACCAATCAATGTGTCTCTTGTGTGTGTGTGTAGATATGTACCCAAAAGAATGAAAGCACATATTCAAACAGATACTTGAAGCCAATGTTCATAGCAGCATTATTCACATGGCCAAAAGATAGAGACACCCCAAATATCTGTCAGGGGATGAATGGATCCACACAAGGTGGTATGTCCATACAATGGAATATCTTTCAGCCAGAAAAAGGAATGAAGTACTGATGAACCTAGAAAACCTCATGCTCAATGAAAGAAAGCTGGACACATATCCCATGATTCAATTTATATGATACTAGAGGCCCAGCGCACGAAATCGCGCGCAGTAGCCCCCGACTGCTCGCCTCCGCAAGAGCCGCTTCTCACCTCCATGAGAGCCGCCCTGCCCTGCTGCGCTGCAAGCGCCACCCCGCCCCACTGCGCCATGAGAGCCGCTGCTCGGGCCAGGGGGAGGAACTGAGAGGTGCTCAGTGCACCTCATTATGACTGGTCATTTGGTCATCACGGTCGTCACAGACACTGGCTTTTTATATGTATTGATGCTAGACTGACTACCCAGACATAGAGACAGAAAATTGATCAGTTGCTTGCCTAGGGCTGGGGTGGGGAGGGGTGGGAACAGGGAGTGAGTGATAATGAGCATGAGATTTCCTTCGGGGGGGTGATGAAAATATCCTGGCACTAGATCGAGGTGAGTGTGCCACCTGTTTCCTGATGGGCGCCTTCCTTAACTGCTCTGTGCCTCAGTTTCCCCAGCTATCATACACAATAACGGTAGCAATGCCATTGTGAGGATGCCATTTAAAGGGCCTTGTACATGCTGAGTGTTCACTATGTGGAGGGAGAGATGGATGGGCTGAGCCGACGGAACCGGCCAGGCCCGCTTCCCACAACACCCAGCAGAATTCTCTGTCCTGCCATCGCACCACCGGAGGCCAAAGCTCCGAATGTGGGTGGTCCGGGCTCGTCCTAACTTCCAGATGCCCACGTGCCTGGGGATGAACACGCCACCCTTCACGCGCTCATTGTTTTGGCGGAAGATTAGCGGGACCTCCGTGCTCCACCAGGGTGTGGAGAGCCATTGTGAATGGTTTATGCATGCCGCATTTAACCCAGTTCCCAGCACAAGCCGCCCATGCAGATGGCCTCGGCACGGCTCTCTTCAATCCCCTGGCGGCTGAGAGCAGAGAAACCGGAGAAATGGGAAGCATCTCCTTTTAACCAAAACCCCCAGCAGGGCTTGTGCCTGCAAACCGAGTTTGTTAAGAGACAAATTCCAGAGTGGCAGCTCAGAGAAGAGGAAGGGGGGGCTGGACTTCGGGCAACCAGCACCTCACAGCTGCCAAGCAAAGGTGGCTCTACAGGCTCCCAGCTATGACCAGCGGTGGGAGGAACATCGGCGGAAGGTTCGAATCTGGGGAGACCGAGGGCAGAGCACCATCTCTGAGCTGTAAATCACTCCCCACCGCCCCCATACCAGCGTTACTGCTGGTGGGCAGGGAGTTCGTCTCCTATTCAGAGATGATTTTAAGAGACATTCATTTACTCCGGCTCTGTTGTGAGTGCGAGGAGAGATATTGTAAGACAGACTGACACTATCCTTGCCCTCAGGGAGAGAACAGCCCAGTGGACTCAGTCACATGGTAGGAAAGTCATGAAAGAATCACGAAGAATGGTACGCATATAGAAGATTACGGAAAGACACTGGTAGACTCTCTCCCTTAAACCTAATTCCAAACTCCCAAAGAAGGCTTTCATTGGCCCCTCTTGGATTCACTCCCACCCCTCGTCCAATCAGCAGCATCCGGGGGTAAGACTAGGAGGCTTCAGTCGGCCCAGCTTGAGTTGGCCCTGACTCCGGTCCAATCAACAGCATCCGTGGGTGGAACCGCGTTGCACAAACATGGCAGTTCCCTCTGTCATCATGTCGGCGGAGAGAATAAGGGACAGTCTGTAGAGAACAAAAGCTGGAGATGCCGGACAATGAGTGACTTGCTGAAATGAATGAGGCTACTATCCGGCCTCCAGGAGTTCACATTTTCAACAGGAAGACAGACCCCGAGACAGATAAACGCCACCCCTACTTAGAAAAGGCTGTTCCGGGGACAGGACCCAGAGGGGCCCACGCAGCCAGCATTTGGTGGGAGCACATCCTAGAAGCTGCACCGAGGGCCACCCCAAAGCCACCCCAGGACCCGACAAGCTAATTAATCACAATCATTATTTATGGCAGTGCCGGTCCACCTGCTCGTGTCACAAGACATTAGTTATTGCCAGGAGTGATGGGTCCCGGGATGTAGAACATGCTAAAAATATTAATCTACGAGTGAAAATGATTTTAATTGGATTCCGCCCCGCGGGGTCGGGTCAGGGGCCCGCTTTCAATCAGACTTGTCCAGTCAGCAAAGCGGACCCCAGCCTTCCAAATTGAAACTGTGATTGGCTGGCAGAGGTTAATAGAAATGTTGGGAAATAAATAGGTTATTGATTGATCATAACAATCAGCTGGCTCCAGGCTTACCTTGCTGACCTCGCCCACCCAATTTTACGGCCAACTCGGTTAGCATCTAATTATAGATCGCTTTTACAATACTGTGTATTAATGAGCAGATTATCTTGTGGGGGGTGGGGGGATTCTTCCTGGAGAGCTCTCCCCGGGGTGGAAATACAGGGTGAGACCTCGTGTCCAACTTGGGGGGAGGGTGCTACGAGGGTTGAAGCGGCTAAAACCTCACTCCTTC
>NW_006289570.1:2066577-2086388 GCF_000327345.1 Myotis davidii | reverse complement strand
GGGGGCGTGGCACTAGGTGAGATGCAGCCCATCTGCTCAGAGCTCACAGGCTCTGAGATGCAGTGATTCCAAAGCCACCGGAAGCATAGTGAGTCCCTGGCAGGCGGCTTATTCAAAAGGCAGGTTTGGGCCCCGGCTGGTTTGGCTCAGTGGAGAGAGTGTCGGCCTGCGGACTGAAGGGTCCTGGGTTTGATTCTGCTCAGGGCACACATGTCCCGGTTGCAGACTCGATCCCCAGTGGTGGACGTGCAGGAGGCAGCGGCAGCCAATCCATGATTCTCTCTCATCATCGATGTTTCTCTGTCTCTCTCTCTCCCTCTCCCTTCCTCTGAAATCAACAGAAATATATAGTTTTTAAAATATATTTTATTCACTTTTTACAGAGAGGAAGGGAGAGGGATAGAGAGCTAGAAACATCGATGAGAGAGAAAGATCAGCTGCCCCCTGCACACCTCCTACTGGGGATGTGCCCACAACCAAGGTACATGCCCTTGACTGGAATTGAACCTGGGACCTTTCAGTCCGCAGGCTGACATTCTATGCACTGAGTCAAACTGATTAGGGCAAAAAATATATATTTTTTTAAAAATCAACGTGCCAAGCACAAAACTTTGATCTTCTTCATTCGCACCTTTGAAACTTCAAATTTAAAAAAGTTTAACAAATAGATAATAAATAAAAAGGCACACCTCCAACACACCAATTCTTCCCACCTCAGGGCCTCTGAATATTCTATTGAGATCCTCCCCAGGGGGCCTCCCCTAAAATCTCCACCTTAAAACCCTTAGGATGGAGGACACAGTGCCTCTCCCTCCAGGGGGCACGCCTGTGTCTTGCCCTAGCCTTTACCCCCCCTCCTTTACCTCCCGCGCCCCCAATGCCTATTACCATGACCTTTCCCTCTACCCCTCGGTGCCCAGCTCAGGGCCTGGCCCCAGACCCCGGGTGCTGGTGCTGCATGAGAGGCTGAAATCGAAGACCATGCGGCCCAGAGGGGCTAGGCACGCCCGGCATAAGAACCTGGGAACGCTTCCAGGCGCGGAGGCCTGACCCCGGTGCCAAAGGTGGTGTCTGGTATGAGTTCCCTGGTGGCCCCACAGCCCCGAGATGGCTGGGAAAATGCCCCCACCGCCCTGGGCTCGCAAGGCCTTCTCCTGCTGGGGCCGGCTGGACCTGCGGGTGCATTCCTCGCATTCCAGGGCTTTTCTCTGGGAGGAGGCCTCCTTCCCACAGATAGGCCTCTCGTGGGAGGACTGGGAAAGCTCGGGTTGTGTCTGGGCTGAGCGACACCAGCCCCCGCCCCCGTGCGGCTTGGCCACGTGGTAGGCGCTTTGCATGGGACAATCTGTTTACCCGCCATAGGCCTGGCCTGGCGAGAAGTGCCCACGGGGAGTTGGCCCCCAAGACTGCAGCTCCCGGTGCCCCATTCAGGTGAGCTCAGGAGCTGGGGGGATAAGGAGGCATGAGCCCCAGCCGTGCTGCCTGCCAACTTGCTCAGTGACGTGGTCATTCGCTGCCCTGTCTGATCCTCAGGCCCGTCTACCGTCCTCCTGGGTTCTGATGGAAGCCACACCTGCCCGGGGCCAGAGGAAACCACAGGTGCGCGAAGGAGGGATTGGGGGCCCGTCACATGCTGGTGCTTTGCACCCGCCCTCTCTAACGGGGGCAGTATTATCCCCATTTTACAGGTGTGGAGAGTGAGGCTCAGAAAGGTGAGGTCACCATCCTTAAGCCACACAGCCAGTGAGGAGTGGATCTGGCTGCTCCTGGCTCAGCTTGGGCACCACCCACTCCCAGGGCTCAAGTGGCTCCCTGTTTCATTCATTCAACATCATCTTCCTGACCTCTGACCCTGTGAAAGCGTGGTGCTAGCTCCATGTCCGATTCCCATTGCTTCCATCTTTATTCATAACTAGCTACCTATGGCTACCTGAGTGCTTCATGAATCAACATGTAGGAGCCATGTGGTACAGAGCCTGGCACACAGTAAGTGCTCAGAAAAATGGCAACAGCCCTTTTAGGTCAACCCGGGTGGGCCAAGGCAAGGGGTTTGGAGGTGGAAGGAGGGGGAATGGCCTTGCCTACAGGCAGAGCTCGCAGCATCAGCTGGTTCCTGGAATCTTCTAGACCTCAGGAGGAGAACAGGAGGGGACTCTGCGTTGCCAGAACCACCAGTGTGATCACAGAGAAGTGTTCCTTGCCAGGAGAAGCGTAGTGAAATCGAAGCCCAAGTCGTTTGCCCATTTTGCAGAGAAGAAAAGTGAGGCTTAGCGAAGGGAGGTCACCTGGCTTGGCTTAAGCGCAGAGGCCCCAGAGCTGCTATGCTCAGCTGCATCGCCTCCAGCCTCTTCCCTTCCCCAATCCATGCCATGAACTAACAAATTCCCTACCCAATGCCGTAAAACTCTGGAATCCAAAGGGTATCCACCATAGAGCATCCCCAGAGACACCCAGAACATAACCCGGTTTCTAAGAACGGAGACTAAATGGTCTTGGCACAATACCGCCACCTTCTGGCCATGCCTAGGAACTGCAGCTCTGGCTTGGCCCCCACCTTGAGCATTGCTGTGACCTCCTCTGGAGTGCCCACCCTCCGCATCCCCATCTCCCATAAAACTGGTCTGATGAACCTTGGGGCAGCATTGGCTATTTTATTTCCGTTAACAAGTTGTCCCCATCCTTCAAGGCTTTTCTCGTGTATCATTTCTTCCAGGAAGAGCTGACCCCGTCTTCCAGAGCACGTGGAGGCCTGGAGAAGGGAAGTTAGCCCCCAGAGCTCCCAGCCGGTAAGTGGCAAAGCTGGGATTCAGACCAGGTTTCTCAGGAATCTCAATGCTAGGACTGACTTCAAAATCATTAAAAACACCCCAGCAGGCTGGTCTTGAGACAGATCCTGACGATGCATCCAGGTTCCCAAAAAGAGATAGGTGATCAACTAGCAATGTCTGCCATGGGTGCTGGAAGGGAGGGTAGCAATGTGTGTGCCATGTATTTGCCAGCCCTTCATCTCCACACCCTAAACTCTTCCTACCTGTTTCTCTGTCACCAAAGAGCTCTTTGCCTTCCCAATGAGGTATAAGCTCCCTGACAAGAGAACCTGGCTTTTCTTTGAAGAACTGTGCTAGGCACCAAGTGGTCTTGTTAAATATATATATGCTAGAGGCCCGGTGCACGAATTCATGCATGGGTGGGGTCCCTCGGCCTGGCCGGTGATCGGGGCCAATCGGGGCTGTCCCGAGTAGGGTGATCGGGGCTGGCTGGCTGAGAGGAGTTTGGCTGTAGGAGTGCATTGACCACCAGGGGGCAGCTCCTGCATTGAGCAACTGCCCCTTGGTGGTCAGTGCACATCATAGCGATCAGTTGACCGGTCATTTGATCACAATAGCCACTTAGGCTTTTATATATATATAGATATTGATAGTGGTTCCGCATGATGGTTGCACAGCAATGTGAATGTACTTAATGCCACTGAATCATACACTTAAAATTAGGAAGGTGGTAACTTCTATGTTATGTGCACTTTCCCACAATTAAAAATAAGAGTACCCATTGTATTGACTTCCAAGGTCATGGTCTTGAAAAACAGGCTGACCAAGCCCACTCCTGCTCCTTGAAAATCCACCGGTCCCCCTCTCCCAACTACGCATCCCTTTTGCCAGCTAAGAAACAGTCATCCTTTGGGTGCGAATCTGCTTTTAATATCAGGATGGTATGTACACAGAAGATGCGACATTCATGGGTGAAGACAAAGAGCCCAGTTTACACTCCGTCGCTGGGCCCTGGTAAAAATCTGACTTTAATCTACAGCTGAATTTCTTGTCCCCACATGCACCCTCCCCGGGAGGCTGTGACGTGGAGAATGTCTCCTCTGGTTTGTTAGAGTAAAACAGTGGGTCCCTGAAAAGACTTTCCAGAAGGGCCTTCGGGGTCTTTGTTGGGATGAGACCAGTCCCCACCCCGGGCGTCCTCCCGGCTCCATAGGTCAGCATGGGTGACATCGCAGCCCTCAAGCAGGGTCTACCGTGGCCCCTCCCTCTGCTGCCTATTAAAGGATTTGGATCCTTTCCTTTCAGCCTGGGTGGCCAGTTCCCCGGCTCATGAGAACCTAAGGTGCGTGGGTTCGGTGGCCTCAAGGCCAGCGCGCACATCAGCAGGCCCGGGTTGGGGGCGGGGGGGGGGGGGGTGAACAGTGTGCCTACATGGGCTCGGCGTCCTCTGGTGTTAGGTCAAGGACACGTACACACAATGCCATCATCAGTCTCTAAGGTGGCCTAGACCCATCTTTCTGTCTCTGGGGACAGAGGTCCCTTACCCACCAAGACAGATGTTTCCCTCCCCAGGGCCAGGCTCATGAAGCTCATTCCTCCACACTTGCAGGTCCCCCTTGCAGCCCCCAGGACCAAGGGCTCCCATTCCAACGAGACTCTCTTAGACTTACAGCGTGACCACTACCCCTCAGGTCTCCCGTGGGAGCCACATACCACCGGGGCCTCCCGCAGGCGTCACTAGCAGCTCAGCCAAGCCCCCAGCCTAACGTGAACACCGTTCTCTCTGCTTTTTTAATCATTGTAGCGCCGCCTTCAACTGGGGCAAGCAGTTATAGACCCTGCTTATCTCCAGATAGGCCTGGGGGTCCCCCTAGTTCCCAAAGGGTCTAACCAGTTATCTACAACTTGACCAGAACTCTTATAAGCTCCTTGGAATTCCACCTGGACCTCATTGTCAGCCTGAAACTCAAATCCAACACCCTTCCTCCTCCATCATGTCGGTGGCCTCCCACCCCATTGCCCTGAGGACAGAGCCCAACTCCCTGGTACGGGTCCATTTCCCATCTGTCTCCTGCCACATTCCCCGTGAACCTGCCCGAACCCCTTTGATCCTCTCTGACCCGCCCCTGAGCTTTGTGTCCACCGTTTCTGCTGCCCAGAACTCACCCCACCACACTCCCCACCACCAGGGCTCGGCTGAGAGGTCTCTCTCTTCAGAAAGGCCACCCTGACTGCGCACACCCCAGTCTACCCCGCACCCCCCAACACACTGGCATTAAAGCACTAATCGCCACGCATCCCCAGTGCCTGGCACCGCACCCGGCACAGAATGTGCGCATTAGTGTCCTTGTCTGTCCCCTGGTTGCTTTCATAGCCCAGACCATCCCTACCATGGCCCCCACCCACCCTACCCCCACTGAGCCTATATAAGCACCATAATGGAAACGCTCGTGTGTGGGTCCCAGCACCCAGAGCAGTGCTTGGCACATAGTAGGTCCTCAGCAGCGTCAAATCTTTGTAGTTGAACAAAGCGAAGTTTCCCCAGAATGGAAAATGTTTTGAGCTTCCTGCTTTACGTGCAATGGGGCAAGGCCGCCACTAGAGGGCAGCAGGCATGTTTCCCCAGCGCAGACTCCACCCCATTCCCGGTGCTGCCAGCAGCCCAGGCACCTTCCACAAGCTCTTCCTGGTGCCTTCTCTTGTTCCCTTTGCAGCCCGGGCTTCACGGCACTGCCAGCGCCACTCGGTTAGCTTAGCTGCGCCTGTGACTGCTGCAGCGGCTCTCCACCCAGACCAGCAGCCAACGACCAGAGCGCTTTGCCTGCGTGGCCTCCAGACGGGCCTCTGACCCTGTCCCTGAGCTGATCCAACCCTCCAGGCCCTGCATGAGCTGCCCTCTTCCACACAGAGACCCTGGCTACCAGAGGGAGCCAGCAAAACTGGTCCCTCTTCCCATGACCTCCTCCCCTTGATGCCTGCCTACCCCTCCCAACACCCAGGAACCCCCAGCCTTGTGGCTTCCCCTCTCTGCTCCCAAAGCACCCTTCCTCGGCCCTTCCAGACTCCCTTCCAGCCAGAGGCCCATCATCTCAGTGCAACTAAATTGCATAGAAGTTAGAAGCGGGAGGCTGGGCTAATTCACGCTAAGGTGTAAATGGGTGATGGATTTACACCACTTCTGAATACTCCAAAGTTTAATGCCCTAGGGTTTCCAAAAGACTCTAGACTAGACCCTGGGCTGGTGACTGATGATTTCATATGTCATGGCACAGTCTGTACACACCAGAGAGGCATTTGGGGGCCTACAAACGCTGCACTCACTCACTCATTCTGACTATTGAGGCAGCTATGAGGCTATTGTTTAAAGGACCACAACCCAAATGCAGATTATGAGGGTGTATAGAATGTGTCCAGTGGCCAAGATCTCGCAAGGCAGACTGCTTCTGACCCGACCCCGGCGACACCACTCCCCCATCACCACACTCAGCCCTGCACCTCCCTTTCGGTACCTTGATCCTTACTCCAGGTGGCTTTGACCCAGAGCAGTCACCCAAGTCCAAGGCTACTAGCCACACCTCTCCCTGTGTCAGTCAACATTTCAAACGTGGGTCAGCCCCCCCCCAGCCATGCCGACATCCAAGCTGTTAATAGTAACGGTAAGGAGGAGTGTTAGACCTGTTAGTCAGAAGGAAATCCACAAGCCGTTAGTTTCTGCTGAGAGGAACAGACCAGGAGGGCAGGAGTTAGTGGAGGTGAAGGAGCGGTTAATGAAGAGCCGGTCAGAGCCAGGCCAGGAGCCTGGAGCCCCCAGATGGGCAGGGTTGGCTGTTAGTGAGTGGTCAGCCCCGGGGGGCAGGGTGGGCAGCCAGGGCAAGGCAGGGGTTAGCTGGGTGAGAGCAATGGTTAGTGCGAGGGAGCCAGCGATTAGCCCAAAGAGACCGCGGTGCCTACTGGAGGTGAGGCATACGATCACCCCCAGGTGTGGCCCTGGCCTAGCGGCTGGCGGGCTCTGGGGGAGGCCGGCGGGGACTAGGGTGTGGGTCGGAGCAGCACGGGGAGCCAGGGCTGAGCTCCTGGCCGGCCTGCGGGGCTGCAGGACCCTGCAGGACCCTGGGGTTCACGTCTTGCTCCCCACATTTCCTCCTGCAAACTCCAAACCCAGGGAGGACCTTTCTTCCCAGGCCTCCTCCATGACCCCTGGTAAGAAAAAGGGCCCTATGAACTCCCGGTGTGGGAGAGTCCGATATCCCAGCCTCGGGCATGGGGGAAGGGCCCCTCTAGCCCTCTGCCTGTTGCAGGAGCAGCCCCTCTCACTGGTCTCTTGGCCATGACTTCTCACAGCCTGTGCTAAGGCCCAAGGTCCCCTCGGGATAACTACTTCCCATCCTTCAAATATGGGTAATGCCCCCTTCTTACTGACTTCCAGTGCGGGGACCCCTCCCCCCTCATTGACTCCTGTGCATCCACTTCCCATGGGGAAGATCCTACCTCCGCTGCCCTGCGAAGAGGGACACGGGCCCTTCTCGCTGCTCCCTGGGCTGGGAAACGCCCAGTGCCCCACACTGTAGACCCACAGGCCTCCACACTCACCCCCGAGGATTCCCTGGTCCCACCTGGTCCCTGTGGCAACCAGACCCGGCACAGGAGAGGCTCGTGCTCAGAGGCCAGCCTCCCAGGTGCACATGACCTCCCCGTCCTCCGGGCTACTGGGATGGTCCGTGGGCTGTCCCCCCGCCTCAGACCTGGCCCAATGGGCTCAACTCACAGCCAACTGGGGCAGCCAAGTGGAGCATCTGTCTGCAGGGCCAGCCCCGGGGACATCCGCTTGCCAAAAGGAGGCAGGACCAGCCCCCAGGGGGGCCCAGAGCTCGGCAGGGCTGGGGTTAGTAAGAAGAGAAAAGAGGGTTAGTAGGGGCTGGGTTAGTAAGTCAGAACACAGCACCAGCAGACAGGGGCACCGCAGCTGCACACACGGAGTCACTAGGAGAAAAGGAGGAACACACACGGGTCCGTTAGTCTGTTAAGGGAAGGTCGGGGTGCACTCGAGGCACCCAGGTTAGTAACCGAACAAAAGAGCTGCCTACAGAAAAGAAAGCTGAGGAGGAGGAAGAGTGGAGGGAAGAGACGGTTAGGGGTTCCAAGCGAGTGTGTGGCCGCAGGCAGCAGGGTCTGTGTGCAGGACACCCAGAGGGGCCAGGGCCTGGGCGGGGGTCATGATCAACCAGGTGGTCTGGGCCTCCCACCCCCACCCTAACCCTTTTTTTCTTATCATTTTTTGCCAGGTGTCAAGACCTCACTATTCGCAGGACTCCTCACTGAAACCTGAGAGGTAAGGATCAGTCCCCCAGGCTACTGCTCAGGGTTCAGAGAGGTGAGGTGACTCGCTCATGGGTGCCCAGCAGGAAGGGGCCAACCGGTGAGTCCCATTGCACGCCCTGCCCTGGAAGGTGGGTCTGCACAGAGATCCCGGGCCATGGGCGGGGCCTGCTGGAGCCTCATCTGCCCCACGTCCCAGCCCCTTTCAAGGCCCTTGAGCTGCGAGGTTAGTAGGGTCTGGCTGCGGGGAGTTAGTAGGGCATGCTCGGGCCTGGTTAGTGGGTTAGTCGGTTGGCAGAAGGCCAGGCACCTCATCACACGCCACAGCGTCCCGGCCGAGCCCTGGGTTAGTAGGTTAATCACCTCATGCAACACTGCCCGGGCCCCTCCGGCTGCAGCCCCCGGCCTCCCGCCCCCTCCAGCCAGCGAGCTGGGCCTGACCAGGGCAGGGGGCCTGCCTCCCATCCCCTCCGCCCACCAGAACCAAACCTATCCACACGGACCCGGCCCAGAAGCATGGTTCTTCTTGACTGTGGGCCTCAAAGACCCTCCCACCAGACACTCCAGTTCCCCTGCAAATTAGACCCTGCTTGTCCTGGCTAGAACCCCCTGCCTGCTTCTGGTCAGCCCCTTCCCAGGGGGCTGGATCCTGTCACACTCACGCACGCACACGCGCACACCAGCGTCTTCCCACAAAAGGCCAGCTGCCCCAGACCCACCATGTCCAGTGGACTTTCTCCTCCGATCACCAACAGCCAGGCCTCTGGCTGCTCCAACCACTAGCCTGTCTCCTCCTCCTCCTCCTCCCAAAGCTGCACAGAGCTCACCAACACCCAGAATCCAGGTCAGACTTCCCTGCCGCTCCGAGTCTGTGGCCTCTCCAGCTGATGCCGCAAAGCACCTGTGTGTGCCCTACTTATGTCGTCTCCTGTCCTTGCTGTGGTTTTCCCATAGAAACCCCAGCGTTTCCCAGCGCTAAATGATACTCTGTAAATAAATAAATAAAAAGATTCTGCCCCGTCAAGGTTGGGAGGAAACACCTCATTCTCTATCTATCCTTGAGGACGCACGATTCCCACCAGCCTTTTAAAGGCTCTGATAAGTCCTGCATTACAGGTGCCTGCTGAATTTGAACTCACTTTTTTTAAAAAAGCAATGACGTCTAGAACTCACCTTTGGGATCTCTGCTCTGATTCCCCAGGCCCCTCACCCCTAGTGGAAGCTCTCAGCTAAGTCACCTTTCTCATCCTTCAAGGACCTGACTGGGTGGGCCTTGCAGGGAAGCCCGTCTAGACGGCTACAGCCCACTCTGGGGTTTAACTCCCACGTTCTGGGAACCTGGGCCTCCACGGACTGACTTCTGCCCCGTTCTCCAGTTCTCTGTGGGGAGCGAGTCTTCTCCCCCACAGCACGGCAGTGACATCCTGAAGGCTGGAACCTCACCCCCACGTGGCTAACACAGGAAAGGGCTCACGGTAGATGCTCAAGACTGAGGCCACTAGAACTGAAACACCCCAGGACGCTTTGGGGCTACCACGGAGGCTGTGAAATGCAGCCACTTCCCCCAGCTGCTTCGAGAGGGCTCTTGAGAGAACAGGCAGGGGAAGGGCTAGTCAGAGATGCCTCTGCAGATGCTGAGATTACACCGGATGCCGAACACAGGCAAGTCCTAGATCTCAACTCCAGGTGGGCGGGCGTGTTTAGGGAGCCGCGATTCGGAGACAGGCACTCCGCAATCACTTGACTCCGGGGAATCCCCGCTGCGGCCCCCAGGGGAGCAGATGGAAATCAGACTCACTGAGGGGAGGTTGTACAGCAGAGCACGCATCCTCGGTGCAAAGCCCAGGCTCTTCCCAGGACACCCCTCTCCCGGGGGCTCCTCCTCACCGCCCTGGGGGTCCCCAAGGCACCCGGGGCCACCCTAGCCAGGGAGGGGATGGTGAAGAGGAGATGGCTCCTGCTTCTCATGTTTGTGGTGACCCCCTATTACGGACTAAACTGTGTCCCTCCCCAAAGCCATAGGTTTAAGCCATAACCCCCAAGGTGACTATATTTGGAGATGGGGTACCTTAAAGAGGTAATTCAGGTTAAATGAGGTCATAAGGGTGGGGCCCTAACCTGATAGGACTGGTGTCCTTACGAAAAGAAGAAGAGACACCAGATGGATCCCTCCCCACCCGCACCCCCAGGTGTGTGCCCACGTGAGGACACCAAGAAGGTGGCCGTCTGCAAGCTGAGGAGAGAGGCCGCCGAAGAAAGCAGCCCTGGCACCCGGATGGACTTCCAGCTTCAGAACTGTGAGGAAATCCATTTGTGCTTCCCATCTGTCCTGGCAGCTCGCGCTGACTCGCACAGGCCCCCTCCCACGCTGGGAAAACAAGGCCTAGCTCTCAGCTTGCCTCAGGGAGCTCCCTGGCACCTCTTGTGCGTGCCCTGGGAGCAGCCCCTCTGGACGCGGCTAGAATGGACGGGGAGTGGGGAGGTGGGCGTGGAGGTGAGCCTGTGCCTGCCTGCGTGGGGCCTGCCCCGCCTGCCTTTGCCCCCCGGGGCAGAATCAAGGACTGTTGCAAGGAGCAGGGGTCTGAGACCCGGCCCGGCCCCTTCGGGTGGTGGGAACAAGGCCCAGTGTCCGTCTCCTTCCGGCCAGTCCCCTGGCCTGGGTCTCCTCCCCTCTGGGAAACAAACCCTCTCCTTTCAGGATGGCACACCAATTGCTATCCCCCCGCCCCCCTCCCACCACCACCACCACTGCCAGCTGCTCCTCCAGGAGCCCATAACATGGGGAGAAGGCCCAGGCTCCGCCGAGACCCTGACTGCCTCCTCCCAGTGACCATCAAAGAGAGGAGGTGCCCGGAAAATCCCCATCCAAAAGGCGGCCCTGAAATGAGAATCACTCACAAGGCCAATGGCACAAGACAGATGCCAGCGACGGCGCCCACTGAGCCGCATCCGCCCTCCCTCCCATCCCATGTTCCCATCCCATGCCCGCCCCTGCATTTGGTAGGGTCCTTGGGACCTGGTCTTGGGGAGGGTGCAGTCAAGGCCTCTGCCCCGGCCAGGCTCCCTCAGAGATTCAAGGGGAGCCAAGTCTGCCCAAGGTCGGGAAGTGACCGCCAGGCCCAGACAGGAAGGCCCAAAAGGGGAGGGCGGGCCGCTGGGCTGCCCTCCCACCCTCGAGCCGGCCTCCCTAGCCAGGTCCTGATTTTGCTGATCCTCGCCCAGGCGGCCCGTTATCCATCCACGAGAGTCTGCATCCACTAAGGTCTTGGGAGAAGTGTCCAGGCTTCCGGAAAACCGCCGAAGGCTGCTCCCTGCATCCCTGCGGCCAGGTCCCCCAGGCTCCAAAGACAAGACCAGGCCGGAGTCCTGAGCATGCAGAGCCACCTGGGGAAGGCACGAGCGAGAGGATCAGGACATGGCCTCCATCCCCAGCCCCCCAGCCTCCCAACCGTACCCCACATCTGAGGGCGGCTGCCCTCCTGTGCCCCCAGCACCTAGACAGGGTGCGGGTGGGGACTCCAGACACTACTAGGAACAGGAAGTGGTGAGAGCCGTGGATGCCCCGCCTTCAGAGGGCTAGCTAGGAGGATGACGAAGCAATAATGGGAACCCAGAGCCAGCTCCTGGGCATCACCAGAGAAGGGGCAAGTGTTCCGGTGGGCAGAGAGGGCCTCAGAGCCCTGGGGAGGCCTGGGTTCCTTCCACAACATTCCCTCCAAGGAGACCTCTGCAGCCCCCTCAACGAAATACACCCCCTCCACACACACGTGCATACCTCCCAGGACGGGGAGCTCACTCCCTTGATGAGACTGGGATCAGGCACATGGTCACGGGATGATCTGAGAGGACAGAACCACGCACGGGCCTGGTGTTCACATCCGGATCCGCAGGCTGGGAGAAGGGCTCCGTTGGTGTTGGTGCTGAATGAAGGAAGGTGCTGAAATCTCGGCCATCGACCCACTGACCCCCACCAGGACCACACAGATGAAGCCTCCAGCGCCCTGGCTCCCAAGAGCTCGAGTGTCCGGCCAGGCCCAGACCTGGGGAGGGTTTGGGGTGAAGGAAGAATTCCCCTCCCCCTGCCCACTCCATGAAATAAGTTTCATGGACCTTCTCCACCCCACGCCTACCCAGACTTACCCGGCAGCGCCCAGCCAACGCGCTGGCAGCCCGGGCCCAGCTCCCGGCTCCCACGTGGACCCCCACAGGCCCATCCTGGAAGACAGAAGAGCCAACCACACTGCAGGAGGAAACCGCAACCAGGCCCCTCCCCGGGCCCGGACCTGGGCAGGACTCGCCGCTAACCAGCCAATTTCCAGAGCTTGCTGTCAGCACGGGGACTGGGTACGGGTCCAGGACGTGGGGCAGGGGTACTGAGCCCCCTGCCCTGAGAAGAATGTGCCCTCCAGGCGCGGTGCTGGGTCCCCACGCGACTGCCTAGCAGAGGAGCCCTGGCCGAGTCTTAGCAACATGATGACAAAGGGGCAGGACCCAGAAGGCAGGCAGGCCAGCCCCTGGGAGTCCCCCCACCTCCTCCTGATGCCAGCTCCGCGTGCAGTGAAGTAACTAACTCAGCTCCTCACAACTTCCTGATGGTGGCGTTTATAAAATACTCGCCTCGAGGCCACAAGCGGGGTGCGAAAATGACCCATTGCGGGGCCCCAGAAAGTGGGGACCAGCCCCTTCTTTGTGGCAGAGAGGGAGGAAAGTGAATGAGCTGCATCACCAATCTCCCCTCCCACTGGGGGTCCCGGGATACCACCTTCCCTGCACAGACCAGCACAGGGCAGGCTGGTCGGCTGCGGGCTGGTCAGCTTGAATACTTATCTGCAAGGCTGCTTCCCACGTGGTCTTGACCGTCAGAAGCTCTCAGACATCCCCTCCTCTCACTTCTGCCCCAGGAACTGGCTGTGCTCTGTAAAGAGACCCTCAGAGGAGCATCGTGTGACCCCAAAGTCCCTTTCTCCTGGCCCCCATCCGTGTGCCCAGGAGCCTGATGGCCATAAGGCGGTGGAATTTTCAAGGGCAACTTTAGCTTCTAGGTCAAGCCGACAGCTGACTAGGAGGGCAGAGAGGAAGGCTTTGAGGTCAATCATGGGGGACTGTGGTCCCCAACCCCACATATATATGACTCACAATTAATCCTCAGGTTTAGCCCCTGCCTGGCACACAGTAAATGTTCCAAAAATACTTTTGCCATGCCCGGCCGGTGTGGCTCAGTGGTTGAGTGTTGGCCCATGAACCAGCAGGTCAAGGTTCAATTCCCCGTCAGGGCACATGCCCAGGTTTGGTCTTGATCCCCAGTAAGGGGCGTGCAGGAGGCAGCTGATCCATGATTCTCTCTCATCATTGATCTTTCCATCTCTCTCTCCCTCTCCCTTCCTCTCTGAAATCAATAAAAAATAAAATACATTTTAAAAAATTACTTTCACCAGTTAATGATATTTAAACTTGGAGTAAAACTTTGTGGCCGAAACCGGTTTGGCTCAGTGGATAGAGCGTCGGCTTTCGGACTGAAAGGTCCCAGGTTCGATTCCGGTCAAGGGCATGTACCTGGGTTGCGGGCACATCCCCAGTGGGAGGTGTGCAGGAGGCAGCTGATCGATGTTCCTCTCTCATCAATGTTTCTAACTATCTCCCTTCCTCTCTGTAAAAAATCAATAAAATAAATTAAAAAAAAAAAAAAAAACTTTGTGGAATACGGATGTCCCAGAAATACAGGCCATATTTTTCCTGTGGCATACACACCCCCTTGGGGCTGGGGGAGGCGGCGGGGTGGGGGTATATACCCAGTTAGGAAACACAGACCTAATTCAAACCCCATCGTGGTGATTGGATAAACCAACCGTAGTACACTCATATACTGAAACCTACTCTGCAGTAAAAAGGAACTAACTGTTGATAATACTACAGCACAGATGAGCCTCAAAAACATGATATGGAGTAAACGAAGCCAGGCGCCAGGGGCCACATGCCTGGCGGTCCCATGTATATGAAATGTACACAGAAGGCAAACCTGCGGAGACAGTAAGTAGGTCAGTGGTTGCCGGGGATTAGGGGTGGGATGGAGATTAACGGGAAGTGGGTGTGAGGGGTCTCATGGGACAAAGAAACGCTCTAAAACCGATTTCCGGTGCTGGGCACACAACTTGGTAAACTCACTAGAAATCACTGAATTGTGCACTTGAAAGGGATGCGTTACTTGATATTTCAATGATGCCTCCACGAAGTTAGATTTTTAAAAAAGGATAGGACTTCTGACACGTGCAAAAACAAGTACAAACCTCAAACACATTACGCGGAGCAACAAAGAACCCGGACACAAAAGTTCCCATGTTAACGGCACTTTCGGATTAACGCTCTTATCTCGAGGCATAGAAAGCTGACCCGTGGCTTCCTGTGAATGGGGCTGGAAGGGGATGGGCAGGGGGACACTTTCGGGTGATAAAATGTTTTCTCTCTTGATTGCCATGGTGATTACATAGGTGGATACATTTATGAAAACACATTGAGATGTATGCTTTAAATATGCGCGTTTCATTGTATGTAAATTATGCCTCAATAAAGTTTTTGTTTTCAAAAGCCGTTTAGATGTGTTGACAGAGGACAAGCACCAAGAAGGGCCAGATGAAAGGCCATACAGAGACCTGGTGGGGGGCCCCCGGACCCCACGATCTCAGCTCCCATTGGCCCACATGAGCCACACCCCACCCACCTGAGGCCAAGGTCAGTGCCCCATGAGGAAAGCTTTGACTGAGGGACTGGACCCCAGAGATCCCTAGGGGTCCCTCCTACCTCTGAGAGTCAGGTCTCCGCGCATACGGCTCTCATGGTGGACGGGGTGCAGGGCCTGATGCTGGTCTCTACGGTCCCGCGGGTGCACCGGAGAGGAAAGGTCATCTTGGTTACTCCTTTGATGCTGTGAGGGCCGTGGTGGCCTTGTGACATGTCTGGAACTCCTGTCATCAAGAGAGAGACGGGGGTGTGGGAATACTGGTACATAGGTACCCGTGGGCACGTTGGAGAATAGGTGCCAGGGGTCCTGGTCTGACATCACAGCCTGTGCATCTAGGTGTGTCCTCAGACCCCCGCCCAGGAGACGGACACTGGGCTGTGATCTCTTTGGATGCAGATCAGAAGTCAAACAGGAAACTGGCCCAGCTGGCATGGCTCAGTGGCTGAGCATCGACCTATGAACCAGGAGGTCACAGGTTCCCTTACAGGTCAGGGCACATGCCCGGGTTTCAGGCTTGATCCCCAGTGTGGGGCATGCAGAAGGCAGCCAATCCATGGTTCTTTCTCATCATTGATGTTTCTCTCTCTCTCCCTCTCCCTTCCTCTCTGAAATCAATACAAATATATTTTTTTAAAGAAGTCAAGCAGGAAACTGACAGGTAGCTTGGTCAGGCCAGTGCCAATCAGAACAGCCTAATGCCCCAGGGAAATAGGACTTTACCGCACGGATCCCTGTCCTGCTCTGCCCCCTCGGCGGGAGCATCACCCCTCTGGGCCTGGCTTCTTACCCAGCACCTGGGACAGTCAGTGCCTGCCTCCCAAGGCGGTTGTGAAGACTAAATGGGGCGATGAGTATGATCTATCCGCTCGCGCTCTATGGCTCCTGCCCTGGTCCACGCTGCTCATTGACACCACCCATGGGCCATCCATTTCCCCCCTGAGCTCTGCGCTCCATCCCTGGTCGTGAAGGAACGGCTACCAGGAAAACACGCATTTGGTTGCACTTTAGGATCCCTCTGGCTGTGGGTTTTTCCCTGACTCGGGGATAAAATAGCTGCCCGGAGACGGGAGGCACACGGGAGAAGTTGGCCTAAATTGCTTTGCTTGAGTGAGAGCCGTGGAATAACAGGCTGAGTGGGGGTGCCGCGGGCTGACGGGGACTGAGGTTTCAGAGCGGCGGAATGCGCTGTTTCTGGACCAAGTCGAACAACATACACAAAAGAGGGGCTTCAGTCTTCAACTCCCCCTCACACCAGGGAGCCTCTGAGCTGTGTGGGGAGGAGAGAAAAGAGAAAAGCAAGAAGGAGGGGAAGGAAAGGAAGCTAACATTTCCTGAGGACAGATACTGACTGGGGGCATCTTTATCCACCTGACGAAACAAGACCTGGGTTTCATTGTCCCCATTTTACAGATGGGGAAACTGAGGCTCGAGGGTAAAGTGCGTTGCTCCTAGGTCACCCAGGGAGAAAATGGTGCCAATGGATTGTAAACAGGCCTGTTGAACCCCAAAGGGGCAGAAGGCTTCCGTTCAAATGCAGGGCGTTGTGGGGGAGGCTTAAAGGAGAAAAGGCCTGGGGAAGGTATGCGTACCTGGCGGACACCGTGGGCATCAGCGTTACTGTTACTGTGAAGAAACTGGACCGCAGTTGTTAAACCATCTTTGATCGGTTTACTCTAATCGTTTCTATGGACTTGAGGCAACTGAGTTCGCTTTTAGGAGAGAGAGGTGGTATTGTCGTGTAGCAGCGACAAAAACGGTTCTGAGTTGTACTAGATTCAAGTTCAAATCCTGACTCTACAGCTAACATGCTGTGTGACTCTGAGCCGGTCGCTTCACCTCTCTGAGCCTTCGCTTCTCATCTGTCAGGCCCAGCTCCCAGGCTCATCATGGGGTCTCCATGAGGCAGGGTCCCGCCGGAACCTCGGCAAATGGTTACTAAAGGGGAGCTCGCGTTGGTTCCCAAGAATGATCTGCTCCACCCCGCTGGGCACACAGCAGTTCAGCCCCTCCCTCCCCTTCAGGACTCACGGGGCAGCCTTCTGAGGGGCCCACCTGGCACCATAAGGGAGAAGGGGACACCTGCCACATCTGATCCAATCAGCCGACAGAGGGCTGGGGAGACAGATGTCACCCTCAGCCAGCTTTGCCTCTGCCCCGAGTATCTCTGCTATTGTTCAGAGCTCCAGCTGACAGATGAGCCTGGCTGCAGACACGGAGGAAGGATGCCCGGATGCCCCGGGGACAAAGGGCTCTGTTATAAGTTATTCACCAGCCCATTGAACCTGCACAATGGGCCTCTTGCTCCAGAAACACGACACTCAAACAGCCCCAGGGTCACCCCAAGAACCAACAGCCCAATACAAATAAAAGCGAATAACTAAGTATCTATACAAACTGGGGGGCGGGCTGAGTAAGTGAGCTCAGCCTGAACACAGTGGGTGCACTATAGCAGCCATGTCTGTATTAAGCACCTACTGGGCGTCGGGCATTTTACACACACTGGTTCATAACCTCACAACGGCTTTTTAAATCGGGGCCTCTGATTCCCACTTTACAGAGGAGGAGACTGAGGCTCAGAGAAGGGAAATAACCTCCTTCCTGAGGCTGACACAGGGTCTAGGGGGAGAGGGTAGTGTGGCTCTTGGTCCTTCCTCTTCCCACCACACCGCGCTGCCTCAGTGAGTGATCCATTCAGAGCATAATCCCGCTCTGGTGGGAGCGTGGAGAGAAAGGGCCAGAGAAAAGAACTTAAAACTGAAGGAGAAAAAACAAAACAAAAGAAAAACTGGCAGGTCTCACAATAGGGAGCTGAGTAGAGTGAGCATGTCTGCTTCATGAAACACCAGTCCTCTGACAATGCGGCTAAAACCACCGAGAAACTCATCCCATGTGGCCTGTTAAAGCGGCGTACGGGTAGCACAGCTTCAATTAGTGTTTCCAGTAGCAGAAATGGATGCCGGAAGAAAACGCATGAAAATGGTCAGTACAGAAGTTATTCTTGGCTGATGCAACGACGGACTTTTCTTCCCTTTTCCCCTTAAGCTCCTCCAATTATCACGCATTTTATTAAACTTAGGAAATTCGTAAAAATCACCAAACGTTGTAAAATTCTCATTTTGGAAGCAGGCATAGCTTGAGGGAGTGCAGAGAAATAGGGGCGCTCCTGGGACAACAAGCTGAGCGGGGCAGGAAGGTTTCCAAATCTTTCTGGATGCCCAGGGTCATTGAATCATAAAATACCTGGGCCTTATGGGCAGAGGGGATGCTACCCTTAAAATTCTTTCCACGTAGAATTAACTACACGGAGCATGGGATGAGTTCAAGGCCACGCAAAGCTTGGGGGAGGAAACCATTCTGCACCGGGGTTCTGGCCGAGGGGTGAGGGGAGAGATGTGGGGGGGGAGGGACTGTTCCCTCCACAGATGGTCTGACCACCTGCACGAGGAGCGAGGAGCGGGAGGCGGGGGTCTGAGGACACACCCAGATGCCCAGCCCCACACCGTCCTGCTGACTCATCCCCTGGCCACGTGGCCCCCGCGCCTGCGTATTGGGAGCCCCGCCCCTGAAGTCTCAGCGCCGTGGTCCTCAGTTCTCCCTGTCCATCAAGTGGAGTGAGTTACTCATCCCCGGCCCCCGGCCCCCACGCGGGCCCAGGATCGCGACGCCCCCAGGCGCTCCCAAACGGGAACGCGCTTTGGGAAGTAAAGCCGTGCGCCCCTGGGCAGTGGTCTGGCTGCGGCTGGAGAAAAACAAAGCCTCTTCCCGCACTTTATCCCGCCTTTCTCTCCCCACCCTCCCCGCTTCCCCCAGCAGCAGGTGGGGGTGTTTTCCTCGCGGCGGCACCGCAGTGGGGTGTGCGCGCCGGCGATTCCCGGCGCGCGGCAGCCACCGGTCTGGAGCCTGGGATGAGGGTGGGGAACCCAGGCTCCCGGGGTCTCCCCCTTGCACAGACTTAGAGGCAATTTCTCTAGCCCAGGGTCCTCCGCTGGGGGAGAGGAGAGATCTGGCCCCTCCCTGCCCGGTTCCCAGCCTCTCCAGACGGAATGCATTGGCGAGGAGAGATGGGGAGGGAGCTGGTGCGCTCTGGGATCTTCTCGGTCCCGTTTGGGGGTGTAACCTGGGCTTCAGGGTCCGACCTATCTGGATTCAAAATCACTGGCTGTGTGACCTTGGACGCGTCCCCCGCCCTCTCTGGATCTCAGTGTCCTCATCCTTAAAATGGGGTTCTTGCCACCCCGCGGGACTGTGGTGGTCGCGCAGGCAAAGCACCGCGCATGTGGTTGGCACAGAGCAAGCTCTGCGTAAACTGATGTGTTATTACCGTTATCGATGCCTTTATTCTCAACGAAGGCGGTTGTCTGGCCCTGTCCAGCCCTTGGGAGCCGCGCACGGGACGCTGGACACCTGGGATTTGAGTCCTTGGCGGGCGCCAGCGGGGAGAGTAGTCTCAGTGAGAGGGAGGGCGGCTCCAGGACCCCGCTCCGCCAACCCGTCCAACCCGTCCACACCCCCAGTTCTGAGACCACCGGGCTCTGTCCAAGACCTGGCCAGTTAACGGCGAACCTGGTGAGCCGACAAGGTCTGGGGTCCCCTGGTGTCCGTCTGGCAGCGGGGTGGGAGGGTCTTTGTTCCCAGCGCATCCTTCCGTTTTCCTTCCCCGCGCCCCACCCAAGCCGGGGTCTCAGCTGCATCTGACAACTGCGGGCTGGAGAGGGAGGCTCTTCATCCATCAAATCGGGGCACTTGGGGCGCGTTTGCCACCCCCTGACCCCTGCCTGGGACCCTGGGACCTACCTCGGGGAATTAAGCTGTTCCTGGCGGCGCGGGGACGCGGATGCTTGGGGAGGGGTGGCCGTGAGGATGGGGCGGCGGCTTACCTCGGGTCGACAGTCCTGCGGCGCGAGTGCAGAAGGCTCTTTGTGCCCGGGCTCCCAGCGCAGAACTGGGGGAGCCCCTGCAGGCGCCTCCCCTCGCAAACTCCTCCCCGCACT
>NW_006289570.1:2057191-2066409 GCF_000327345.1 Myotis davidii | reverse complement strand
CGCGCAGGGATGGATGGAGAGGCGCGCGTGCGGTGTGCGACCCTGGAGCCTCGGGAGCAGAACCCTGGGCCCTTGTGTATGAGGACTAGTCCTGCCAGCAGCGCAACCCGCACAGCTCGGTGTATGCCTCTCAGTTAACCCCGCTAGATGGCCAAGTGTTTATGGTGGAGTCAAGATTTGAACCGTCGTCTGAGTCTTCATGCCCATGTTCTTGCCACCACATCGCCTGGCCTAACTTCCATAGAATCTATCTTTCTTCCTTCCTTCCTTCCTTCCTTTCTTTCTTTCTTTCTTTCAAAGAGGAAAGGAGAGGGAGAAAGAGACAGAAACATCATCAATGATGAGAGAGAATCATTGATCGGCTGCCTCCAGCATGCCCCACACTGGGGATCGAGCCCACAACCCCAGGGCGGCTGGAGTGTTGGTTGCCATGCCAACGGGAGGAGGCACCATCAGCCTGAAGATCCACTTCGGAATAAAGTTTGCCTCTTTCAGCTGGACCGGGTGGTGACCTCACCTGTTCCCATGAGACACCACAGCTTCAAGGATCCACAAGCAAACCGTCTTTGGCTCATGACACCACTCAGCACCCCAAGGTTTCCAGGGGTAGGTGTCTCTACAACCAAGGAGATCAGCATTTTGTGTGGCTCCCGGCACCCCCCCACCTCCCCCCCCCCAAAAAAAATGCATTTCAACAATTTCCAGTAACTACAAAATTCCCCTGTAACCACCTTCAGATGTAATGAACTTGACTCCTTGACCCTTACTTCACACTCAAAGTGCCCACAGACACCCTTGGGGAAGTGCTGGTAGCCCCTCTAGCTGACAGATAAGGAAAGTGACTTACCCAAGCTCAGCCAGCTAGAACGCCGGGAAGCTCTGGCTGCTTCCAGAAGCTGCGCTCTCTCGGGAGGTCTGAAAACCTGTCTGCATTCACGCTCCCCCGCCCTTCCCCTGGGAGGGATGCACAGCCCCACCGCTGCTGGACAATGACCCTGCCGCCTTGTGGGGGTCACTCTGGTGTCTGCAATCGCCCTCAGTCCAGGAGGGATATCACTGGTTCAAGATCATGGCCATGGATGAGCGTAGTTCAGTGTTCACCAGAGTCCTATCGCTGTCCTGCCCCCAGAGACTGTCTTCATGTGTGAAGGCCAGCAGTCCCGCTAGGTAAGGCATGGGCAGGAATACTGGCCTCGGTCATCCCAGATGCAGAGCCCGAGACAAGGATCCAAGTGCACGTGGTTCATTTGGGACGTGATCCCAGGAAGCATTGGTGACGGAGGAGAGCGGTGAGACGGGGAAGAGAGAAGAAACCAGAGCAGGTGCCTTAATGAGTGTATTGGTCAGACTGGGTGGCCTAACAGGAACTTATTTTTCACAGTTCTGGCGGCTGGAAGTCCAAGGTCAAGGTGCCAGTAGGGTTGGTTTTTCCTGAGGCCTCTCTCCTGGTCTTGCAGACAGCCACCTTCTCACTGTCCTCACATGGCCCCTCTATCTGCACACCCCTGGGGTCTCTTCCCCTTCTCGTAAGGGCCCCAATTCTGCTGGGGAAGGGCCCACCCTCTGACCCCATTGAATCTTAACGACCCCTATCGCCAAGTCCAGTCGCGGTGGGGAGTGTGGGCTTCGACATGTGAATTTCAGAGGGACACAGTTCAGTCCACAGCAATGAGCGTGTCAGGTGTGCAACCAGGGCTCAGTCCTGCTGCGGCCCCGTGTGGGACACGCCTGAGTTGTGAGGTCAAGGACGCCAGGGTACTTACACACCTACTCCTTTTTTGTTGTTGTTAATCCTCACCCAAGGATATTTTTCCATTGATTTCTTTAGAAAGGGTGGAAGGAAGGGAAGAGGGAGAGAGAGAGAACAGCCATGTGAGAGAGACACCTTGATCAGTTGTCTCCCCCACAGGCCCAGACCGGAGCCAGGGATCAAACCTGCAACCCAGGTACGGTCACTCTCTTTATCATCAGACCTTGTCTCCATCCCCAGGATCTAGAAGCAATACCCTCAACTTTGTGCAGTCCATGATCTGTTTTCCTTTAAGCAAAAGTCCAGTGGGACTGGCAAGGTTTGGGGCCCACCGGTGCCCCCCAACCTCTCCTTTTACGGTGCCCAGATCACGGCTGAGAGACAAGCAGGCCTCGCTGGAGGCCCGGGAGCCGGCCTGCCTCTGCCCACTCCTTTGTCTCCAGCGTGTGTGTGCTTTGTCTCGGCTTTTGTGTCCAGACAACAGCGAAGGGGACAGAGCGTGTGCCGCTCTCATCCACCCCGTCCCGTCCTCCATCTGTCCATCTGCACGCCGCCCGCTCCAGACGCCTTGCACCTGCTGCCCGGCCTCCAGCCGCCCCGGCAGGTGCAGCTGCCCAACCTCTCCCTGCTGCTGCGCAGAGAAAGGCAGGAAGCACAGGCTGCAGCCGCCAGCACAGAGGCAGCGTCTTCCCCTCCCGGGCCTCCCCCCTCATCTCTCCCGTGAATTCAGATTTCAGATGCTGGCAGAGGGGGGAGGGGGAGGACTTAGGGTGGGGACAGAAGCCCTGAGCGGACTCTACAAAGATGCACACACCCCTGATGGGTCATCCTCCCCTCTCTCTCCCTCACCCCAGCCCATGAATGTGCCCTCTTGAACCTGTCTCCAAGCCATCCGTACCCCACCAATTGCCCCCGTAACTTCTGTCTCCATCACCCCCTACTGGGACCTCCGCTTCCACTCCAGGCCTTCCAATCCGGTCCCCACCCAGGCCAGACGAAGCTCCAAAGGCAGAGCTCGCCTCGCCCTCCCCTGCCCACAGCCCTTCATTGACGGCCCCCTGGTCTCCGGTGAGAAGCAAGCTCTTGGCTTTACCTGCAAGGCCCACCCTGGCTGCCTGGCTAGCGACGGACGTTACTGTGAATAAAGCACTTTCGATGTTTCTCTTGAAGTTATTGTGTTTTCTTTGATTACAAAATCTGCATTTTTAACAGGTTAATAGCTAATCCGCATTTTTAACCGGTTAACAGCTACGTATAACTGGTTAAAAATTCGCATACTGGTTAAAAATGCGGATTAGCTATTAACCGGTTAAAAATGCGGATTTTGTAATCAAAGAAAACACGATAATTTCAAGAGAAACATCCAAAGTGCTTTATTCACAGTAATGCCCATCGCTAGCCACGCATTTCCCCCATCTTTCGGGTAATTTGTGGAGACCGTCCCAATAGAACTTTTCTTGTTTTGAGGCAGACCATTCAGAGACCCGATTTTCCACTTCTTCGTACGTTTTGAAGTGCTGCTTAGAAAGTGCGTGTGCCATCGATCGGAACAAGTGGTCATCTGAAGGAGCAATACAACAGAATCGCATACTTATCCAATCGCATCTATATCAACATATGTGTGACTCCATCTATTGAAAAAATCCGCATTATTAGCCGGTCCACCCGGTAGCTATGACAGCCCCATGGTGCCAGGTATTGATATCATCCCCATTTGACAGATGAGGAAACTGAGGCTAACGGGACACAGCTAGAAGGTGCCTGAATCAAGATTCAGCCCCCACAGTCTGTATCCAGGCCCTGGCCTCCTGCAGCCCCCACCCCACCCTGGCCCCATTACATCATCCCCTGCCTGAGCCCCTGTGCAGTCCTCCCTACCTCCCGCAGCTTCATCGAATGCAGCCATCCCACCCCCACACGGCCATGGCCACGCCGCAGCCACCCTGCAGAACAGCACTTCTTTATTTATGAGATGCATCTAGGCTCCCTGCAACTCAGCTGGGACTCAGTGGCGCCTGCAGTCAGGAGGTGGAGGGTTGTGAGGGCCAGCAGTCCTCCCGGGAGGCAGGCAGGGGCTGGGCTCAGGACACCAGGCTCCAGCAGTGGCAGCCAGTGGGCCTACAGAGGATAACGTGTCTGTTCTTTGGATGCCCTTTGCCTTACAGTCTGCCTGGGGCACGCAGCCAAGAGCCCTGGGGGGTGGAGAGATGGGAAATAGGGTGGGAACTTATATTAACTGAGCATCTCCTGAAACCCACACAAAACCCTGCAAGGCAGGGTTGTGTGCCCATTTTACAGGAGAGGAAACTGAGGCTTGCAGAATGTTGGCAAGGTCTTTCTGAAGGGATAACCCTGATTTGTCCTTCCTGTTCCCACGAAAAAGAGGATATTTTCTTCTTCTTTTTTCTCTTTTTCCTAAAGGAGGGGGTTTAATATGGTTTATGAA
Source organism: Myotis davidii (assembly GCF_000327345.1). Classification (NCBI taxonomy): domain Eukaryota; kingdom Metazoa; phylum Chordata; class Mammalia; order Chiroptera; family Vespertilionidae; genus Myotis; species Myotis davidii. Next base: position 2,062,213 of record NW_006289570.1, on the reverse strand, counting down.
GATGCCCTCAGCATCTAAATATCAAATAAGATAGAAAGTTCGGGCCAGAGGAAGGAGTATGGAGTCAGGAATGGCGTTCCAAGTGCCTGCCACACGGTTCTATCCAGTTGCTAATAATCCTGTGGACATTGGCTCTGAGCATCCTGGCGGCCAATGAAAAAAGAGAAGGCAGTTAGTTTCCTAAGTTTCCAAAGTCGGCAAGAAGAAAGGAAACTAGATGTACAGGGACACCGTTGTGGAAAGAATTAAGAACACAGAAGGAATCTCAGGCCCTCTCATCACATCTCATATCTCTAATTTCCCAGAAACTGGCCCACTGATGCATTCTTTTTTTAAAAAAAAAAAATTTTTATTGATTTCAGAGAGGAAGGGAGAGGAAGAGAGATAGAAACATCAATGATGAGAGAGAATCATTGATCGGCTGCTCCCTGCACGCCCCCTACTGGGGATCGAACCCGCAACCAGGCATGTGCCCTTCAGCAGAAATCAAACCCTGGACCCTTCAGTCCGTAGGCTGATGCTCTCTCCACTGAGCCAAACCAGCTAGGGGGATCCCATCTTCATCTTTCCCTTTGGGGGGTTCCCAGAACTTAATCATTTTCTGACAGCAGGGTGTATTTCTGTGTCACCACCAGGTGGCGGTGCAGCACAAATCTCACGAGGCAGCTTCTTAGAACCGGAGACAACCCATGCACCTGAGCGGCCTGGCGGTGGGCGGGGCCAGGATGGGCCTGAGAGACCTCCGGGAGCTGGTAACAAGGTTTTGACTGAACCTCAGCAAAGCCATCAGCCTCCTGCCCGGCAGGGTCGCCCACAGGGGCTAGAAGGAGGAACCCTGGAGAGGGATTCGGGAGCCCCGGGTTCTCTGTGCCAACGTGAGCAGATCAACTTGCCATTCTCGGCCTCAGTCTTCTCATCTGAGCAAGGGGATGAATATGCCTGTTGGAGCAAAGAGGAAACGGAGACAGGGCTGGAGAATAATCTGGGCCACTAACACCAAGAGCCGGCAACCGGGACATAAAACTCGAAAACATCCTAGTGGACATGGGGTTGAATATAAAACTGGCTGACTTTGGACTGAGAGTGAGTGGGGGGTAAGGGGGGGGAGGCCCATCCTTCTGGAAGGAAAGGCCCCCGGGGCCCCTAGCTGGGGGCAGGCGGGGAACTGATAAGCTCTTTGTTTCCTCAGTGGGTTTAAGGGGAGTAGGAGGACCTTTTAAAATATAAAAGAACAGCAGCCCATCTTGAGAAGTCTTAAGCCAAAAGGAAGCGGGAGAGGATGCTTTGGCCCATGTGATAAGAAAGCACGTGGGTGTCCACGTGTGGGGAGGGTTAGCGGCCTTCTCGGTTTCAGGCCCCGGCCTTCCCCTCATTGGTTCTGTTTCCAGGCCGCCTCTCGCACGTCCCAAGCTTACACCCTGTCTCACTTCGCAAGCCCAGCACGTGGAGAGCTTCTCTTTCCAGGTGGTTCCAACCAAAATGCCAGAGCTGACTCTCGTTGGCTTAAATCGGGTCATGTGCCCAGCCCAGGTGACTATGATTGGCCAGACTTGGGTCATGTCTTTGCCTCCGGAAGGAATCAGGGCCGGTCAACCCCTTCGGATGCATTGATTCTAGGAGAGGGGCGGGTGATTCTTTAAACTAAAAACTGGGGCTCCTCCCAGAAGCTGCTGAAGATCCCTAAAAGCGACAGACTGCCCGCCTGGGAGGAAACCCCCACAGCCCCCAGGCCTGCCTCCCTGACGGGTTGCTTCAAGAGTAGATTCAGGAGCACCTGGCAGGGAAGGAAGGCAGGAAGGAAGCAAGGGCCTCCCCACCTGGGAGATATTTCCCCTCCATTAATCTTGTCATTATGGCAACTGTACACAGAGGCCCCAGGAAGCAGGGATAGGTGGGTGGGGATTCACCACCCACAGTTCAGGCTTGTGCAAGACTCACCCCCTCTCTCCCCGAGGCCAGGTTGGGGCCTCCCTTGCTCATTCTGCTGTGAGGGGGACGCGGGCCTTGCCCCTGGCGGCGAAGGCTCAGGCATAATGGACGTGTGAGCGCCTGGCCCTGGTCCCAGTGCAAACTAGACACTCAGTGGACGCTGTCTCTTTCTCTTTTCTACAAAGGGCTGTGGCGATGGACTGTGATTACAGTAATCACCAGTGCTTTGGTCCTTGTGAGTAATAATAGCTGTTCCATTCAGCCACTTCTCGAAGGGGCGCAGGAAGAGCTATTCTCTCTCTCTCTTTCTCTCTCTCTCTCCCCCCTCCCTCCCACTCATAAACACACCCAAGATGCTGTGAGATCTTTAACTTCTCACCTCCTTTTATTCCACCATGTCCACCACCATCATTGTCACAGCTTCTTCGCTCCTGGGGAGAGGAGCATGTGGCAGAGAGAGAGAGAGAGAGAGCGCTGGACAGACGGTGGAGGGGGCCGGAGAGGGAGAGAATGGAGGAGAAGACAGAGAAGCCGCACATGATGTCGCTTCTTATTTTTCACAGCACCTTTGTGGTCCTTGACCCTCACAACGGCCCCTCCTTGAAGAAACAAGGAAACTGAGGCCAAGAGGCCCCTGAAGGTCATCCTATCCAGAAAGTTCAGGATGGATCCTGGATTCAGACCCAGGTGAGTGTGCGACTCCAAATGGTCATCGCCGTCCGTGCCACGAGTGAGTGAGTACCTGGGCGACAAGGCTGGAAGCAGCCGCAGCATGGATCATGTTTGCTGTGTGGCCTTGAGCAAGTGCCTTGCCCCCTCTGGGCCAAGGGGACGCTGGTTCGGGGTTGACAGCCCGGCCCCTGTGATCGGTCCTGTTGGCTGAGGGCAGTGTTCTGGATGATGGGTGTTCCGTGCTTACCACTTACTTCTGGACAAATCCCATCAATAATTCAAGTTCCCTTTCCTTTATAACCCGGGAAAATTGGTCTCCTGGCAAGATATAAAAAATAATTTCACGCTCTCTTTCCTCCCCTCCCGAAATCGCCCCTGACAAATCATCTTTTTATTGCCTGTCACTCCAGCCATCAGCACACATCTGGGGTCCCATTTTTTATGGCTGCCAGCCTCACTGTCGGCTCTGACTGCAGCTGGCCCTTAATAAGGCCGCCATCCAATTTCAATGAGGCTCCCTCATTCATTCATTCGTTCATTCATTCATTCATTCAGAAAATATTGCCTGCTTTGTTCCCAGGGATCCAAAGCTTTCCTATGATAGGTGAGGTGCTCCTCCTTTATTCAGACTAAAGTGTAAGGGGCTACTTTCTTAATTCTTTAAAAGGAGAGCATGAACCCAGCATTTTCCCCATTATCTCTTTAATGCTCTTCCAACACCTTATTCAACCCATAGTGAGAAAAACACCAGGGAGAATCGGCCTCCCTGCCTCTCGGTCAATGCTCAACCACTGAGCCACACTGGCCCATTCTTACCTCTCTCAGCCCCACAGCCCCCACACTCCCTCCACCACAGCTCCGTGTTGCCACCCACCACAGACACATCTGCCTTCCCCATCTGACTGGGTCGGGGAAGGGACTTTATGCGTCTTGCTCACCACTTCCCAGGGCTTGGTGCTCAGCGGGTCCTGGGCAGATAGGATCGCTTGAATGAATGGGATGATCCAATGAGGAGTTGACAATCAAGTGCAAATGTTCCTAAACACATCCCTCCCTTTCCTGAGCCAGATAAGGTTATCGTTTCTAGCAGGTTCTGAACCCCACCCTTCCTGTCTCTACCAGACTCACTGTGGTAGAGGAAGGCAGTGCGGAAAAGGAGCCAGATGGCTTATGACGTTAGAGGTCATCTATAGCCTGGCCGGTGTGGTTCAGTTGGTTGGGCATCAGCCCGTGCCCTGAAAGGTTGCCAACTACATTCCTGGTATTGTGGCTCGATCCCCGGTAGGGGGCATGCAGAAGGCAGCGGATCAAGATTGCTCTCTCACATCGATGTTTCTCTTTCTCTCTCTCTCTTCCTCTCACTCTAAAAATGAATCAATAATTTTTTTTAAATCTAGTAAAAACAAAAAATAAAGTAAGCCCGGAGTCGATAGAAGGACAAAAAAAATACTAAAGAGCAAAACTCAGTGAACGAAAACCCAGACAGATGACAGAGGCAATTAACAAAGCTAAAAATCGGGGCTTTCAAAGGATTCATAAAATTGAAGAGCACGAGCTAACACCGGACCCTTTGGATTACTTTTTTATTTTAGTTTTTCGTGCTGGCTATGCGTGCATGGACTGGTTCACATGGGGGCTGGGTTCACTCGGGGTCACAGGGGGTGGGGGCGGAGAAAAGGGCAGGTGACAGCTTCCAGGCTCCTCTAGTCCAGACAAGCGTGCGTCCCCCAGCTCAGCGCAGGGGGAGGGAGGGGTGCGGGCTGCTCACCGCTGGATCCTGCAGACACTCTGCACCTGGGGGGTCTGGGCATGAGGGCCCCACTCTCAGAGACGCTTGTAGTCGCCTGAGTGGTGGTCACACTCCAGCACGTACTGAAAACCCCAGTAGCCGGGGAACTGGCTACAGACCCAGCTGAGGAGGGGAAAGGGCAGATTGTTACCCTAGAGAGGCCCCGGGGTGGGGGCAAAGACCAGAGATCCATGGTTTCCCCAGGAGGTGTCTCTAACCCTCCCAACCCCCTCGCTGTCCCTGCCAGGCAGAGCTTGGGATGCACTTACGCCCCCGACTGGACGTGGAAGGAGCCCACTTCTTTTCCATCCCATCCCAGGGCCTGGAGGGAGGGATAGTCCTCACTCAGCTCTCCTTTCCTGCCCAGGAAGTTCTCTTGCTCAAAGGTGGTCAGCCTCGAGTCCCGGTGGTTCTGCGGGCACAGGGCACAGGGTTAGACCCTTGGGCGCACAGCTGGGTGCCTCCTCTGCCCACCCCGCCCCCACCCTTGTCTCCAAATCAGTCTCGCTCGCAACTCTTTTGAAAAGGCAATAAGGCAACAGGCTCCAGAAACCTTACAGGAGGTATTCCATTTGCCCTTTCAGAAATTTGCACAAAAATAATCATGGAATAAATAAGTCTTGGTGATAACA
>NW_006289570.1:2034904-2057095 GCF_000327345.1 Myotis davidii | reverse complement strand
GAGGGAGGGAGGAGAAAGAAAAAAAGAGAAGATAACTTGAATATCCAACAATAGGGGCTAGGAGCTAAACTGGCGTGTTGGGCTGTGACTTGCCGAGGTCTGGGTTCAAATCCTGCTCCCCGCTTACCCACTGACCGAGCTTTCACACAGCATTTCTGAGCCCGTTTCCAAACCTATAAACAGAAACTAACCACATCTGCTTTTCAGGGTTGTTTCTGGGGCGTAAATGAGACCCAAAGTTGTATACTGTGTGAAAGCGGGTTTGCATCTGCCAGAGTCCTCGTGGGTCCCTGTCGTGACACAAGGCCTGGGCCGTTCGCGGAATGAATGGACAAATGATCCTCTTTGCAAAATAGAATCCTAGGGCGCCATGGGACAGGATGTTATAAATTAGATCGAATCACCCGGGAGGATCCCTGTGCTATATCTGCCCAGTGAGAAAAGCTGGTTTCCCAGCCTTTGGTTTGTTATGACTCAGTTTTTATAACAAAATGCTACGTGTGGGTAGATATACAGATATAGGGAGTGAAGCACCGAGCACTGTACACTGTGGGCGTCTACCCCAGAGTATGGGTATGAGTGATTTTGATTTTCTTATCCCGCCATCTCAGGGTTTTCCCTGAATTAGAGATGATAAATAGGTGTGGCTTGTGTGATTGTAATCGATAAAAGTTGCTTTTGAAGAACAAAACAATTACACCTTTCAGAGCCTCCTTTTTGTTCATCTGGAAAATGGGGGCAATAATGGCCACCTGCACCCATACCCCATAACCAGCAGGAAAAACAGAAAACCAGGAGGAGGAAACCAGGCCCGTCCTCCCAACCTGGCCCTGCCATCTCCCCACCCGGCTCGTCCCAGCATCTCTGAGTCCTAAGAAGAAGACTCAGGTCACCCCGACCGGTTTGGCTCAGTGGCTAGAGTGTCAGCCTGCAGACTGAAGGGTCCCAGGTTCGATTCCGGTCAAGGGCATGTACCTTGGTTTCGGGCACATCCCCAGTCGGGGGTGTGCAGGAGGCAGCTGATCGATGTTTCTCTCTATCCCTCTCCCTTCCTCTCTGTTAAAAAATCAAAAAAACATATTTAAAAAAAAGAAGAAGAAGAAGAAGACTCAGGTCATAAACAAAGCGGCCATGGATGGAATGTTTGTGGCAGCTTCTGGCCAGATGCTGAACATTCCTCCTCCCACAACAGAAGTCCTAGGGCCCCGTTGCAAGATGAAAAAAAAACACACGAGGCTCAGAGAGGGGAGGCACTGCCAAGTCCCACAGTTTGAAGAAGGGACCTGAGACACTGAACTCTGGGACATCCGGTTCCCAAGGTTCCCCAGCCCCCACGGGAGGAGTTCGGAGGGGGCCCCCTGGGAGGAGGGGGAGCAGGACTCACAGGTGAGCCTCTCTGAGGGGTAGGCCGTGTTGCCGCTCCAGGCGCCCCGACAGGGGTACTCGCCCCGCTCCAGCACGTGCTGCTGCCCTTGGAAGCCGGGGCACTCAAAGCCCACCCACCTGCGGACAGACAGAGCGCAAGAGCTCAGAGCCCCCGCCCCGGAGTTCTAGACCCAGGGTTGTCCTGCAGGGGGGACTCTGCCCCCGAGAGGCATTCAGCAAAGTCAGGAGGCATTTTTAGTGGTGATCCCAGGAGGAGGAGTGGAGGGTGTGTGCATAGGGCCCGTTGTTTTTGGCGTCGTCCTATGGGACGAGGGGCCCAGGAGGCTGACACCACGCTGGCCGCGCCCTGGCTGTGGAAGTAAGGGATCCATTGCCGGAGTCCACCCGAGCCTGTTGCCTTCTCGCCGGCCCCATCTGTTGGCCTGCTGGCCATATCCCTGCCCAGGTCCCTGCTCCCGTCTGAGCCCCACGCCCCCACCTGCACGGAGCAGAATGTTCGACTGAAAGTGTTTACCGTGGTGTGCGATGCAAAAATGCCACTCAGGGCGGCCTTCGGTGGCACTCCCAGGCACAGCATGAAATGACTCCTTTCCATCTACTTCCCAGCCTTCTAGAAACTTCTGACCACATGTTGCCAATGAAACACACATTTCGCCAAATCAAAGCTTCAGGTCTTTGATGCCGGTAGCTTCATCCCCAGCCCTCCACAGCCACATGCGGCCCGTGGTTCCCAAACCGGCTGCAGATGTCTGCTGTTTTGATCACGACAGCACGTCCCACTGGACGGTGCTGGTCTGAACAGGCTCATCGTGGCGGTATCGGGGTGTCCTTAACGCCTTTGTACATCTCGTCAATCTCTCTTTAGAAAAAACAGACACATCGCTCATGCTCCCAGCCGCAGTCAAGCAACAATGTTTTGCTAAAGATTAACAGCATTTTTTTTTACTATGTTTTTATAGTTACCTTCCATTTGGGACAAATGATGTTGCTTGTAGATTTATGCCTAAGAGGGGTTTTTCAGTCCCTGCGCTCCATGCTCAAGGTCAGCCCCTACATCTGGGCGGTACTCAACCTACCCCAGCATGTCAGCCCCATTGGGAAGTTAGGGCCTGGGGACATAGGGCCTGAAACCTCTAAAAGTCCCAGCCCCCCTCGCTCGATCCCCTCCTGCCTCCCTCTCCCTGGCTCAGAGCCCATCCCCTTCCCAACTCACGCTCCACTCAGCACTTTGAGAGACCGCACGCTGGGGCACTGGGCAGCCAACTCCTGCCACCGGCCCTGGAAGCCCTCCTGGTCCCACACCACAATCTGCGGCAGAGAGAAAAGGTGGAGCCCGTGGGGGTGAAGGGGTGAAGGGTTAGGGGCTCCCCCGCCCAGGACTCACGATGGGGCGGGACAGAGAGAGCGGGGATTGCAAACTCAGATGCCTCTCCAGGTGCCAGGCAGGGAAGGCGGGCAAAGGCCCCGTGTAAATGCTTGGCCTCTGCACAGCGCCTCCTATTGTTGCTACCTGGGAATGCAGGCCGACTTTCCCATCTCTGAAGGCAATCACTAAATCGGGACTTCTCCATGGACCCTCCAAAATTTTAAAAGCAGACGGCAAATGTAAAGGTTCGGTTTAAAAAAACAAAACACAGGGAGGTCAAAGAAATCATGCCGAAGACTGTGCAATCACCAGCGTGCCATCTCTGCCGGGGAGTGTCGTGGTTAAATTCGGGGACCGGAAGACCCCAGTTCAGTTCAAGGCCCTGTGTGTGACCTTGACCAAGTCCCTTCTCCTCTTTGAGCGTCGGTTCCATCCGCTGTGACATGGGCCCTCACAACACCGCTCCCCCCGGTACGGGGCGAAGTGGAAATTCAATGGAGGTAGGGATGGGGGTTCTCCTGGACCTGCACCCCCACTTCCCAGACACCCCCATGCCTCTTCCTACCTTCCAGGGCCCCGCGGGCTGGGTGCATTGCAGGGTCATGTTGCCCTTTTCCTGCCCAAGAGAAGAACACAACAACTCCGGCCCCAACTCTGCTGTCTCCTTGACAACGATGTGGAGATGGAGCCAGATGGGGATCCAGAGGGGTCCAGATGTGCCTGTGCTGGGGGCAAAGGGCAGCTTTGGCCCCGCCCTCTCCTTCCCTTTCTGAGGCCAATCCCTTCTCCTGTGCTTCCTCCCTATCATCAGCTCAAAGCCTCCCCGACCCTCTCTGGGTCCCATCGCCTCTGAACCCCATTCTTTGCAGTTTTATCTGCTGGCCATGGGAGATTTCTGTGGCTGGCTGGGGGTGAATGCATCCCCCTGGCAAATGCCAAGGTGCCCAGCTTACAAGAGCCTCCCTAAGACAGCACTTTGACCCACAGGTGACTCGAACGGTGGACGCTGAAGCAAGGACTCTGGGAATAATTTTGTTTCCAGCGAGGGGAGCAGGTACTAGGCTTGATGCCTGGGGCCCGGCCGGGGTTAGGAGGAGAAAGACACGCAGGATGGCGCAGTGATGTCTCCAGGATTGGGGGCCTGGGTTCCCCTTCCTCCCAGGACACTCACTCAGAGCTCGAACGCCACTCCTTCTCCGGGCCTGGGACTTACCAAGACGGACCCTCGGCCTGGGACCAGCCGAGGTCGGGCTCTTATCGGCAGGGAGGGGAGAGGGCCTCCGGGACCCGAGGCCCCGACTCAGCAGGGGAGCAGCAAGCACAAAAGGCAGCCCTGGCTGAAGCCCCAGTGGAGAGGTGTCCGCACCACTGGCTGGGAGGGAGAGGGGCAGGTGGCCTCCTCCCTCAGGGATCAGCCACAAAGAAGGCACGAGGAGGAAGGCCAGCCTACATCGGCGCCATAGGACCCCTGATTGGAGCAGGAGAATGAGCACTGGACAAGGAGTCCAAAAACCTGGTCCTTCCTAGCCGTGTGACCTGCAGCAGGTCATTTCTCCTCCGTTTCTGACTATAAAACAGGACACGAATAAACTACATCCCCGGGGTGTTGTGATGTTATGCCACATGCCTGCCACGGATTACGCATTCAACAAATGCCCATACCTTTCTCCCTTCCTCTTGCAGAAGGGGCAATCAGGGCAGGCTTCCTGTTGGAGGCGGCATTGAAACGAGACTCTGAAGGGTGAGGAGGATGTGTACCAAGGGAGATGGAAGAAAATACTTTTCTAAGCCAGTGTGTGAGAAACAGCTGGTAGCCCGATTGGGCTGGAGCTCAGGGACCCTGAACGTGAGCAACGGGAGCCAGGCAGGAAAGGGGGGCTGGGCCAGGGCCTCCAGGGTCCACAAAGCCCAGAGAGACATTCAGGTGGCTCCGCGGGCAGGATGAAGGAGCTGGCGGGTTCAAACACGCTTTGCAAACCGTAGCGCACGTGCCCGATAGCCAGGGTTTGTAGAATTTGCTCTGTTCACCTTCTTCCCACACTCTGATGTGACCTAAAAGGGGCCTCTCACAGCGCCGGGAAGAGCAGGGCAGAGACCAGCCCACCCTGGGTGAATCCAGTCCTGCCTCTGAACAGCTGGGTGACCTGGTGGGTGTCTGACCTCAGCCCCTGGCCTACAAAGTGGCAACATGTGTCCCCTTGGGAGGGTTCCATTAAAAGCAGCCCCATCAAGTGCGTGACTCGGGTGAAGGGTGGCCTTCAAGATAAAAGGCCGAGAACGCAGCCTCCGCAGCCAGGCTGCCTGGCTTTCATCCCACTCTTGCTGGCTGGGAAACCTTGAGCGTGTTCCTTAATCCCTCCGAGCCTCAGTTTCCTCGTGTGTAAAATGGGCGCAACAAAGTAACTTGGTTTCGCCTCAGAGATAACGGTATAGTGAGGGGAAACGTGAAATAGACACATGAGCCGCAACTGGAACCTAAGAAGTGCTCTGCACCTCCATCATCATCGTCATCCTCATCACTGCGAATAACCGACATGATCGTGATGAAGTCGTTACTCATAGGAAACCGGAAGTGCATGGTTTTAGGAGCTTTGGTCCAGGAGTTAAAGAGACATGGCTTCCCCATTCCCTGGTACAGACGAGCAAAGAGGCTGACAGAGGGGGAGAGCGAGCTGCCTCGGTTTCCCCGTCTGCAAACAGGACGGATCCCAGAGACCCCGGCATCGCAGTGCGGATTCCAGGAGGCCCCGTCAGGAAAGTGCTCAGGATGGAGCCCCCGGGCATGGGGAGCCACCCCCCACCTCTGCGCCCACCCTCTGGCAGGCAGCCCCATCGCCACGGGAGACAGGGAACTGTGCCAGACAGCCTGGCCTTGAAGCCCAAAGCTGTGGGTGGCCCCCACCACCCATGTGTCTTGGCCCCGTTCCAGTGGCTGTTCTATCTTGTGGTTCCTGCCTGCCTCCCTGGCCTTGGCCCAGGATGAAAGACGGAGGAAGCACCTGGGACAGAGGGGGTGCGGGGGGCGGGGCAGGGGAGCCGAGCGGGCCCAAGGCCACCGTGATCTCAAGGCAGAGCTGGGCTCCAAGGGGAATGTGAGTCCAGGGGCCTCTGCAGGGGGGGCAAGACCCCGGGAAAGCCCCTCTCCCCCAGGCCCACATGGGGCTGGGGCGAGACGGCAGGCTGGCCGGGCCCAGCAGTCCCTCTGTGAGTCACAGCAGGCCACCTTGTTGACGTCACTTGTTCTCCATGGGTTTGGTTTCTCCATCTGTGAAATGAGGGAACGGACGCTATGACTTCTGGTAACTGTCCCATTGTCCTGACCCTGTCTCTACCCCTCTCTTTCTCCTTCACTATCTGCCCTCTTTTTTACCTCCCTGCCTGCTGTATTTCTGTCTCCAGCATCTTTCTCTGTCCTTCTCCACTTCTTCCAATCAGTGTCCCCCTTCCTTCTCCCCATCTCAGTTTCCCTATCTCCCCCTGTACCCCACTTTCCATTATGATCCACTGGGACCATTTAGTCCCCCCTCCAAAGAGATCAAAGACCCACCCTGTGCCAGGCCCTGTGCTGGGTGCTGGGGTCCAGGGGTGAGCACGGTGTGGTGGAGCTGAGGTCTCCCCAAGGAAGCTCCCTGATGGGCAGGCAGATTCCTGGCCGCCGGCTCTGTCCCTGGAGCCAAATGTGGGGGAGAGAGAGTCTACAGGCAGATCAGGAAAAAGTGGGGGGAGGGACCTGGGGTCTGTGTGAGCTGAGGAACAGGACTCGGGCTTTAATTATTCATCCCACTGTCCGGCTGGTGTGGCTCAGTGGGTTGAGCATCGACCCATGAACCAAGAGGTCACTGGTTCAATTCCCGGTCAGGGCACATGGCTGGGTTTCAGACTCGACCCCCGGTAGAGGGTGTATAAGAGGCAGCCAATAGATGTCTCTCTCTCATCGATGTTTCCATCTCTCTATCCCTCTCCCTTCCTCTCTCTCTAAAATCAATAAAAACATATTTTTAGAAAATAAATAAATATTCAACCCACTGAGCACAGGGACCACTCCCCCCGCCCCAATCGCCCTCTGTCTAGAAGCAGGAAATCAAACCAGGGCCCAAGTCAGACATCATGAGAATGAAGCCTGCAGGCCCCCTGCCTGGGCCACTTTCTGGCTCTGCCCTCTCTGTGCCCTCACCTTGCTCAGCTGTGAAATGGGTATAATGAAAGTACCAAGTAAGGTGCGGTATCCTGAGCGTTGACCAAGATGGCACGGGGAAAGGCATTTGGGGCTGCGCTTAGCACCCAGCCAGCACTCAGTGAGGGGGCTGTGGCTCCTGTACCCGTATCCGCCTTACAAGGCATCTCCCATCCCCTGTGTCATCATCACCTTCTTTCCCGTTCAGCATCCAGCAGGGACACTGCGCCTGCTTGTCACTGTGGTCACAGAGGGTCCAGAGACCAGAGACCCGCTGAAAGCCACAGGGCACCCCGTGGCTGAGCCAGGATTCAGGTCCTGGTCTCCCACCTTCCAGGGGCTCCCCTTTTCCCTGCCTGAGGATTGGCAGCCAGCGGGGGCCCACCGGGCGGGGCATCAGTATAGGACCAGGTGACACCCCTGCTGATCGGGGTTCTGCCCCCTGCTGGGCTCACAATGGAAAGTGCTTCTCTCCGCAGTCACCCCAGCGAGGTTGCAGCCTTGGGCCCCAGCTCAGTGCCCCGGGCCTGCTGAGCCAGCTCCCTCTTTGTGCCCCAGACCATAGGCCCGCTGTCTGCCAGGCTATAGAATGGGGGTCTGCCCCGAGGGGCCCGCAGCACCCACCACCCAGCTGCCTGTCCTGCAGCAGGAGGTAGCAGGTCCCCAGATAAGAGGGAACCCACCCCCCTGCTGAGAGCTGAAGGGGAGGGGAGCAGAGAGAGGAGGCGGAGAGGGAAGGAGGCAGAGAGAGCAGTCCTAGAAGAGAGAGAGAGAGAGAGAGAGAGAGAGAGAGAGAGAGAGAGCAATTAAGGGAAGGGGAGAGCAGGAGGGAGGAGAAGAGAGAGAAGAAAATGCAGTCATAGAGAACAGAGGGCTAGGCACAGACACAAAGGAAGCAAGAACCCAGAGGGGAGGGACCCGGGGACAGTGAGGTAGGAAATGGACAAGAATGTATCTCCAGGGAGGGATGAGTCCAACTCCCAGCCCGGGCACTGTTGATTCACAGATGACACAGGGGAGCAGGCCGGAGCCTGGAAGCCACAGATGTGGCCCAGATGTCTGGCCTGCCCACGGTGGGCAGCGTACCCCAGAGAGGCGTGGGGTGGGGTAGGGGCGGTCTGCAACTCACTGGACCCCAAGATCCCAATCTATGTTGTCAGGAAGTCCTCAAATCCCTGGACATTGTCTCTAAAATTAAAGGGGGGCGCTCTCCCCCCTCCCCCGCCCCCTGGGGACAAGGACAAGGCATTTGTCAAAACTCATGACCCTAAAACAGCAAGGAACCACTGCAATTGACCAGAGCGCTCTCCACCCACCGCCTCCGCACCACAAGCCTCCTTTTAGAACCCCGCAGGCACTAAAGACACCCTCTAGGAGCCTCCCTCTTCCCCAGTCCCAGGCCCCGAGCCTGCACCCACACACTCATTCCCAGAGAATGCCTGAGGCCGCAGTTTGCCTGGGAAGGGAGGCAGGAACCATTCTCTGAACAGATGTTCGAAGAGAACCTTGCGCCGGCCAGGGCTAAGCCGCGTGCTGGGGACGGAGGGGAGAATAAATTAGATTAAGAAAACGGCATTTCGTAACCCTGTTGCTGGATCCATGTGCTTGAGCCCAAACGGGAGGCCCACCATGTTGCGGCTGTGTGGGCTTGGGCCGGTCCCCTTTCCTCTGGGGGACGGGGGAGCGGGGAGGGAGGGGGAAGAACAGATGAGCTCATTACCACATACGCAGAGCCTGGCAGAGCTGCAGGCCTCCCCAGTGTGGCTTCCTGTTATTCACCTGGTGAGGCAGCTTGAAGCTGCACACGCCAAGAAGTGTGATACGTGCGAAAACCCACAGGTGCCGAGGAGACCAGGGTAGAAGGAAGGGCACAGCTGGTGGAGGGGCCGGCCCCGTTTGCGGCCTGGAGGAGGCATAGCAGGGGTGCGAGGTGCCCAGTCAGGACAGCCTTGCCTGGGGCGGGAGGTCAGGGCAGAACCCGTCCAGGCTCACGTTTTAGAAAGAGAAAAGGCAGAAATGACTTGAAAGCAGCCTGAAAACATGGGGGTGGGGGTAGGAGACTGGGGAGGCGGCTTGGGGGTGCCCGCCCGGCATTCACCAAGGCCAGAGGTTTCTTTACAGGCGTTTGCAGGTGGGAGCCATGTCTCAGCTGGCCTGTGCCTCCATAGCAGCTGCGGGGAACCCAGTGCCCGACAGCAAGGGGAAGGGGGCCCCGCCCTGGCCCCAGCATCCGTGCCCATGCCCACCGTCAAAGTGGGGCCCCTGGCCCCTGGGAGCTACCAGGTAAGGACCTGGGGCTGGGGCGTCTGGGGTTTCTGGTCTCCACCCCGTGCTTCTAACGCCCACCCCCACCTCCTCCCCTCCTCCTGCCAGTCTCTGACCTCCCCAAGCACGTGTCTAGCGTTGGTGAAAGCAAGAAACGAAACAAGGGGACAGGTGGACTGGCCCAGCAGCGGGAACCCCTGTCCCCGGAGGTTCTCTAGGGCCACGGGACGGCCTCAGACCCTCCTGAAAAGGGTCCCAGGCAGCCGGGCAGGCACCGGTCCCCTGGGGGTTGGTCGGGTTTGGTTTCGATGTCAGGTGCACAGAACGGGTTCACCACCTTGGTGCGTGGTCCATGCCACCCTCTCATGTGGTCTGCGCACGGCCGGCTTTTACCGCAGTGACTTACCAAGCCGTACATTTTTATTTCATTTTTAAACACACACACCTACACACCCACCACCCGTCTTGAGAGCCGGGACCTGGTAAACATCCGCTAATTCTGCCATGTCCCCCGGGAGCCGGCTCACTGCCCTCCTGCCCTCCTCAGGTCCCTGTCCGTCCTGTGCTTGCTCGCTTCTTGGTGTATTTTGAGGCGTTATGCCTTTAAAACATTTGTTGATGGTTATGTGCCGGTCACTTACAGAAATAGGCCGTACGTGTTCATTCTGGGGTTTTCTCTCTGCTTCGCGCTCACTCTGAGGTTCCTGTACAGCCGTCCGTGTGGCTGTACGTTGCTGCGGCTGTTGGTTTGGCCGCCGGGTGTAATTCAGTGTGGCTGCCACTCCCGGGGACCATCCGGGTGGCTGCTAGCTCTCCTCCGGGAAGCAGCATGGACAGGATGTTCTTATCTGGGTATCCTGCCGCGGGAGTTTCTCTCGGGTGGACAGGTGCTAAGTCAAGGGTACGAGAGCCTCCTCCCTTTACAACCGGGGAAACTGAGGCTCCGAGAAAAAAGACATTTGTCTGCGTTCAAGGGAATGGCCCACTTGGGGCAACAAGAGGATAATAAACAAAACTGGGGGCTGAGTGAGGGGAGGGGAGGCGCCGATGTTCACATGGTGGGGGGCCCGCTTCCAGGGCCCCCGCTACGTTGTGCCAGGGAGACGGGCCTGTGTTTCCTGGGCATCAGCTCTGTGGCAGGTGCCGGCTGGAGCTGGAGATACAGAAATGGACCAACCACATCTTGCCCTGGAGATGCCCTTGGACTTTGGGGGGGGGGTGGTTGAGGAAAGAGGGAGACGGTGCATAGAGAGAGACGCGGGAAGCAGTGTCATTGTATCGTGTGTTCCTGGTACCGCTGATGGAGGGAGCACAGTGAGGGGGCACCTAGCCAAGCCCACCGAAGGGGAGGGCATCCAGGAAGGCTTCCCAGAGGAGGAGGTAATGTCTGAGCCTGAAACAGGACAGGGGACGTGAGCTCCGGGATGGGGGTGTGTGGTGGAGAGGGCGTTCCAGGCGGAAGGGACAGCACAGATAAAGGCTTTGAAGGAGGATCCTCAGCTGCTAACGGCAGTGGGAGGAGGGACGGCCGAGTCATTTCACAGACCTGGGCTCCGGCCACACTCTCACGAGACCTGCTCGGGGCCTGTTTCCACGTCTATGGGGACTTCATGACTCTCCTCCCCACTCACTCGGCCCCACCCCACCCCTGCCCCGGGCTGGGGGCTTCTCTCCTCCAGCTGGGGGTCTTTGAGCAGGAGAACTTCCAGGGTCACTGGGTGGAATTCTCCGGGCAGTGCTTGAACCTGGGAGACCGCGGCTTCGACCGAGTGAGCAGCCTCATCGTCACCTCTGGACCGTGAGTGGCAAGCAGGGGAGGGACACTCTTGTAGCTGCCACATCTTGAGCACCTGCTCTGCGCCTGCCAGCAGGCTAGCAAGACACATCCAGTATTCCTAGTCCTCATTGCCAACCCATTTTACAGATGAGGAAACGGAGGCTCAGAGAGGTGATAGGATTATCATAACGTCACACCGACAGCCAGTCATGATTCTGGGCTCCAGAGAAAGGCTGCTTCTACTACAGAGGGAGCCTGCCCGCCCCTGAGGGTAGGAGACCAAAGAGCCAGTGTCTACCAGCTGTCTCCCCTCCTGGCATCAAGCAGCTATAGAATAATTGTACCTACTGGGCACCCCCTAGGTGCCAGGCACAGACTAAGGGCTTCACCTAGGTGATCCTACAATGCTATATGAGGGAGAGACTATTCTTGTGCCCATTTGACAGATGGGTAAACTGAGGCTCAGAAGGAGTAAGTCCCTCGGCCAAAGTTACCTACTGGCAAGTGGCAGAGCGTGGGGTCAACTCTAGTTGATCAATTTCATCCACATGCTTTGTATCCCCTGCTCCATGGCCTGCCCTGACTCTCTGGGCTTCTCTGGGCCATAATGACCCCCCCATATGAAGCAGGAAGACTTGTCCCTAGGACATAGTGGCTGCACCAGCACCAACCCATGTGGACTGGAGTCAGGGCACATGACCTTCGCTCGCTGCTTGTCTTCCCAGCCCGAAAGCCAACCCCTAGGGGGTAGGGTCAGCCTGTATGCCCAGCATCTTGGGGCTCTGGGCAGTACAAAGAGCAGAGATGGGCTTTGAGCTCAGACAGGCCTGGGTTCGAGCCCCAGCTCCCCCAGACCTTGTTCAAGCTCCAAGCCTCAGTGTTCTCATCTCTGAAATGGGGAGATTAACAGTCCCCACTACTCTCCGCTGTGCTATTCTGAGCCCTGAAGGAGATGATGCGGCTTGGGTCTGGCACCTGGTGGGCGCCCAAACATAGCAGGGGACGGTGATGATTATTAATTAGCCTTCCTCATCGTCCTGCGAGTTTAGCTGAGTCACCCCAGTGGACGGTATGGGCTTTCTATGCCCTGCACCACCCCCACCAGCAGTGTGGTCAGCACAGCCTCAGCCCCACCCCATCCCAAAGCCCAGCTGGGAGCAGAAGCTGCCGGATGTGCCCAGCTGGGGGTTTTAGGCTTTTTTCGGTGCCAGTGACTCAAACCCAAAGTATTTCTCCTCAAACAAAGATGCAGCGGGAATTCCGGTCTGGTCTTCGGTGTGTGTCCTGGGGCTGTGCCTGATGGGGAGGGATAAGAACTGTGGCCCAGGGCCCTTGGTCTGTGTCAGGACCAGCAGGATGTGGGGGAAATGATGGTGGGGAAAGGATGGAGAGGACGAGGTGGCAGGGGAAGGAGAGGGGAGGTGTGGCCCAGCACAGGGACGTGCCTGCCTGAAGCTCAGGTGACTTCAACCTGCCACCTAACCCCATCCTGTGACCTTAAACAGGGGACCTGACCCCTCTGAGCCTCCCCCTGCCTCTCTCCTTGCCCCTAAGGCTCCAATGAGCCACGGGAGATGAGAAAAGCACTGAGATACACATTTAAAACGCCTCACTCCAGTAATAGGTCCCCCCTGGGCATTCGGAAGATGAGAGGGGGTTTGGAGGGTGAGGGGCAGCGTGGCCAGGCCACATCAGTGTCTGCCTTTCCCTCAGCTCGGCCCCCCAGCAGCCCCCCCTTCAATTATAACATCTATTATTTACGGTGCCTCCTGTGTCCTGGGCGTTCCTTTTTTAGACCCTCATAACATCCTGACAAGGCAGATGCAGTCATTTCCTCTCTTACTGAGGCTTCACGAGCAGAAAAGAAAGGAGGAGCTGGGATTAGAGCTCAGGTCTCTCTGTTTCCAGAGTTTATACTCTTAACTCCTACTTGGCACCACCTTCCAAGGACCCCTTTTCCACCCACCCATCCGTCCATCCATCTCCATCCATTTATCCTCCATCTATGTATTCATCCATCTGCTTACCCCACCTTCCATCCATCCATTCTCCATCATTCAGCCAGCCATCAATACCCTCATCCATAGATCCAGCCATCTACCCATCTATTTATCCACCACCTACCCACTTATCCATTCATTCATTTACCATCAATTTCAACCATCAATTCATCCATCCCTCTATCCTACAGTCCATCCATCCATCCATCCATCCATCCATCCATCAATTCATCTATCCATCCACCAATTCATCCATCCATCCACCCACCAGTTCATTCATCCATCCATCCATCCATCCATCCATCCATCCATCCATCAATTCATCTATCCATCCACCAATTCATCCATCCATCCATCCATCAATTCATCCATCCATCCATCCATCCATCCATCCATCCATCCATCCTTATCTACTCCAGACCAGTCACTCCCTTATAGGTTGGCTCATCCCTCAGACAAGCCCTGAGGCTCCTGGGACACGTTCTGATCCAGTCCATGGTGGTGGCCCAGCTCCACCCCACCTCCCCATCTCCTTCTGGGTAGAGGAAGGTCCCAGCAGCCCCCAGGGAGATGCCATGAATGCCAGTGCCCCCTTTGTTCCTGATAACACTCATCTAGAGCAAAGGTCAAGGGGTCCCTCAGCCTCAGTCTTCTCACCAACAAAATGGGGATCATCCCATCCCCCCGCCCCCCCAGAAACCCTAGTCCTTCTAACACAACCTCACTTCCCATCCTTCATCAGGCTGTAGGGGGCAGGCAGCAAAGTCCCCACTTGACTTCAGGCTTGTGGTTCCTTAGTCCTCATTGAGGACTGAACGCCTTCATATGTACATTCAAGTTTAATTCTCACAGGTCCCTGAGAGGTGGGCAATATTATCATTTCCCTCCTACGGCCCACATTCCCATCACGGAGCGTCTTCCGTAGGCCAGGCCAGTCTTTCCCAAACGTATGATCAGTCCCCTGGATCCATGCCCCCCTTGCCCGGAGGACAACTTTTATTTTATATATTTCATTGTGAATGACCCTTTCAGCTGAAATAAATATATTTTCAAAGAACCTCCGCCTCACTTTGGCAGATGGGAAGCTGGTATCACTTGCTGAAATGTATCCATAAAAAATTAACCCAGCGAGCACAGAGCAGAGCATTGTACCGTGGCCTGCTCAAGGCTCCACGCTGGTGGCCTGTTCTTCCTTTGTTACAAGAAGAGATTCGTGTTCAAGGCACATGGACACCCAACAGAGACTTCCTCCGAGCTGTTATCAGGTTTCAAAGAACGTGCCTTGTTCTGTGTTGTTCTATGCTTAGCCCTTAAATCAGATGTGAATCCTGCATCTGGAGGAATTTTTGCTCACGTCATCACACACATTGTCTCATTTAAGCCCTCACCAGCTCCAGGAAAACAGGTGTATTCGATGAGAAAACGAAAGCTCAGAGAGGTGGAGTCCCTTACCTGTGGTCACACAGCCAGTAAGTGGCAGAGACCAGAATGAAACCACTGGCCTTGGGGCTGCCTTGCAAGCGGGGGGAGGGGCTCTGCTAACAATGCCTCTCCTTGCTGCCTCCCCTTCTCCCTCCCATCCAGCTGGGTCGCCTTTGAGCATCTGACTTCCAAGGGGAGATGTTCATCCTGGAGAAGGGCCAGTACCCGCGCTGGGACACCCGGTCCACCAGCTACCGCAGCGATCGGCTCATGTCCTTCCAACCCGTCAGGATGGTGAGTGGCTCCTGGGTGGGGCCGGGGGGGATCCATGGGGAGGGCCGGGGCGAGTTCAAGACCTGATAGCGTTCGAGGAAATGAGGGTGAGCAAGGAAAAAACGGAGGGAATGGCGGACAGGGAAGCGGGGCGACCTCGGAGTCGTCCAAGAATAGTGGCTCTTGTTCTCACCGATTCATAAGGTGTCTCTGATGTGTCCAGCTCCCGGTGGGAGCCCTGAGCACATGCGAAACATCAAACCCATCTATTTCCTTCCCTGCTGTTATCAAGCATGGACTCCAGCCCTAGCTGGTGTGGCTCAGTGGATAGAGCGTCAACCTGCAGACTGAAGGGTCCCAGGTTTGATTCCGGTCAAGGGCACATGGCTGGGTTGCAGGCTCGATCACCAGTAGGGGGCGTGCAGGAGGCAGCCGATCAAATGATTCCCTCTCATCATTGATGTTTCTATTTCTCTCCCTCTCCCTTCCTCTCTGAAATCAATACAAATATATTTTTAAAAAAGAAAAGAAAAGAAAAAGAAAAAAAGAATGGACTCCACATCCCAGTGGTTGGAGCTAGAAACCCCAGCGCCTTCCCAGATTCTATCTGCAGAATGTTTCTTTTTTTTTTTTAAATATATTTTATTGATTTTTTACAGAGAGGAAGGGAGAGAGATAGAGAGTTAGAAACATTGATGAGAGAGAAACATCGACCAGCTGCCTCCTGCACAGCCCCTACTGGGGATGTGCCTGCAACCCAGGTACATGCCCTTGACCGGAATCAAACCTGGGACCTTTCAGTCCGCAAGCCGACGCTCTATCCACTGAGCCAAACCGGTTTTGGCAGAATGTTTCTAATTCCTGGCTGCACAGCAGACCCTCCCGGGGAGCTTTGAAAATCCCAGTGTGGTGCTCGCTTCGGCAGCACATACACTAAAACTGGAACGACAGAGATGATTAGCATGGCGCCTGAGAAGGGAGAGACAGAAAAGACAATCCCAGTGTCCATTCAAAGCATCTACCATGCGGGTTGGAACCTGTGCATGTCTGAGAAGAGGGGTGTTGTGGAAAGACCCCCGGAGCTTCCCAACGATAAGACAATCTGCTGACTCAGCCCCTTTGTACAGTAGACCAAGGAGTATGCCTTCCAGAAGACTCAAAGCCAAGACAGGCGGAGTTATCCCTTAGCAATTCCGTTTCCCCAAAGTGTGTTCACTAGGACTCATGAACCAACCCCATCTTCACTCGCCAGGGTCAGATTCCCATGGTAACCAACCTTGGCCTTCCTGGATGGGAATTTTCCGGAAGAATTTTCGTGCATGTCCACTTGAGGCTAGCAGATACCAACAGTCGGCGGTTTGGGCGCCACCCGATGTATCTTCATAGGATGATCCAACCAGGCCATTCCCAATGTTTTTCTCAGAATTTGAGGCCGAGCGATCAGCCTTTATAATGGGCCCTTTGAAAGGATTCATAGATTTATCTTTCTATCATTGCAGGTAGAATGGTAATCCATGTCCATGGAGCTTGTTGGAAGAGCCATCAGCCTGGGCATTTCCGGCAGCTTCTCCAACTTTGCTTTTCAATGCAGTAGCCACATGTGGCTGTGGAACTTGAATTTGGGCTAGTCCGTCTGGACATGTGCTGTGAGTGTAGCAACATTACACACCAGATTTTGAATACATCGTTTTTAAAAAAGGGCAAAATAAGAATGTAAACTACCTCACTCATATCGTTATCTTGGTTACAAATTGAGATGATAATCTTGCGGGTGTATTTCCTTAAATCAAATATATTATTGGGAAAAAATCCCAATGCCTGGACCCCTCCCCAGAGCAATGATAGATGAGCCTCTGGAGCTGGGCGCAGACTGTGTGATTCACGCCCCCAGGGAGACTGTGCAGCCAGGGCTCAGGGCCTCGGCTCTGGTTTCATCTGTCCCCTCTCTCTGCCTCCATCTCGCTGTGGGCCACCTTTATTTCACCCCCGGACAGCTCCAGCTCCCTCCCCGCTGGGTTCCCCCATGCCTTTTCAGCCTCCTCCCCTGGGCAGTTAGACGGGTTTCTAACCCAACCATCTTCCAAGACTCATGCTTTGAACACTATGCTTTGATCTGTTTCTGCTAGGCTCTGTGGTAAGCTCTGGGTGCAGCTCTGCACAGGACAGGCAAGGCCCCTGACCTTGTAGGAGGCAGTTATTGAAACCTAATCATGGAAATCAATCTATTCTGGCAAACCGCTGTGGTCCGTGCTGCACAGGGAGCGTGCAGTGTGCTAGGAGAGCGGAAGACAGGAGCTGGGGCTCTGATGTGGGGGGGGGGGGGGGGGAAGGAGTGGTCAGGGGTGATCAGGAAAGACAGCTCCCGGAGGATGGGAACTGAGGCAGCCATGTGAAGGGTGGTGGAGCAGCCTTCCAGGGTACAGTGAGTGCCAAGACCCTGAAGTGAGGAAGACGGGGTGTCAACAAGGAACCAAAAATTGGCCAGCCCTACCTGGTTTGGCTCAGTGGATAGAGCATCAGCCTGGGGACTGAAGGGTCCCGGGTTCGATTCCGGTCAAGGGCACATGCCCAGGTTGCCGGCTCAATCCCCAGTAGGGGGCGTGCAGAAGGCAGCTGATGAATGATTCTCTCTCATTGTTGATGTTTTTCTCTCCCTCTTCCTCTCCCTTCCTCTCTGAAATCAATAAAAAAAAATATTTTTTAAAAATTGGCCAGTGTGGCTAGGGCAGAGGCTGTGGAGGGGAGCGGGGTGCCAAATGGGATGGGAGAAATAAAATGCTTCTTTGAAAGGCTCTGCCCCTCACTGGCTGTGTGACATTAATCAAGGACCAACCTCTCTGAGCCTCTGCATCCTAAAAGCAATGAATGAAAATTTTTGAGTGTATGCTAGGCATCGTGCTAAGTGCTCTCTATGGATTAACTCATTAGATCCTCACGACAGCTCCAGGAAGGAGAGGCCGATAGCCTGTTTTCACAGGGGCATCACTTCTCTTTGCTTTGTTCATACTTCCCATGCCTGACTCCGTCTCTCCTTCCCCAGGACTCCCAGGAGCACAAGATCGGCCTGTTGGAAGGAGCCAACTTCAAGGGCAACACCGTGGAGATCCAGGAGGACAACGTGCCCCGTCTCTGGGTCCATGGCTTCCGTGGCCGCGTGGGCAGTGCGAGGGTGTCCAGTGGAACGTAAGTGTCCTCCCGCCAGGCCCTCAGCCTGTGGAGTCTGTGCCCCTTAAAGGATCTAACATCAGATGCAGAGGAATGACCACAGCCCCTCCCCAGTTCTTGCAGGGCTGGTGGCTGGAATTCCACCCACTGAGCTCTCTTCCTCTGCAAAACGGAGTCATTCTTTGATGAATGACATGTCAGTGTAAACAAACCTGACAATTGGGCCTAAAAAGCTGGAAAATGAGAGAATAGGGGCTTCTACACCCCTATTGGGATTGAAAGAATGATTAAGTAAGGGGGGCAGAGTTGATGCAGATAGATGAGTCTGGTTGGGTCTAGGGAAGAGAATATTCAGAGAAATCTGGAGCCTCTGGGAAATGAGCAGAATGGCTTCTGAGAGACGAGATTGTGTCATAAAAGGGCCTTGACTGTCGCTGATATGCTGTGAAACTTCGGTGAGCCCCCTACCCCTCTCTGCATCTCAGTGTTGCTATCTCTACAATGGGTACACTAAACTCCCAGATATAAAAAAGGCTCTTTCTGCTCGGAACTCCCAGGATTTGAAATGTTCAAAACTGAGCCCCGTGGTCCCATGTCTGGAAAAAAACAAAACAGGGGAGGGCTGGATGCCCAAAGCGGGTCATTTTATCCATCTCTTGTCCGCAAACAACCAAGTCAGACATCACTCGTCTCCTCCAGGCAAATGTAAGGCTTCTACCTCTCCACCACAAGCTCTCGCTGAGCTCCTGTAATGCCATCGGGGCCCTGGCCTTTTTTCCTTGTTCCTTTCTTCTTCCCTGAAGCCTGCATCTTGCATTTAAGCCATCAGAAATGTACCAGGCAGTGCCGGGGAGCCAGGCGCGGTGCTGGGCACAGTGGGGAGGCAGAGGTTAGGAAGTCGCGGTGCCTGTCTTCAGGGGGCTCGCTCAGCCTAGCGGGGAGACTTAGTATGTCTGGGAGATGCTGTCCAACAATACTAACTCAGAGGTGGTCCAGACGGGAGGTCAGAGGAGGAAGGAGTGCTTCTGGGGGCGTGTGCTGGAGGGGAGGAGAGATCTGAGGAGGCGAGAACTTAAACTAGACTTTGCAAGGTGACCCTCCCCCCTCTCTAGCGTGCAAGGACACTAGAGGAGACTGCAAGGACACATGGAGGCCTGGCTGGTCCAGCCAGGGGGCTGGATGCTGGCAGTGAGGCTGCCATGTCTACACTTTCCTTCTTGCTTTCCTCTCAGCTGGGTAGGGTATCAGTACCCAGGCTACCGCGGGGACCAGTACCTCCTGGAGCCTGGTGACTTCTGGCACTGGAATGAATGGGGAGCCTTCCAGCCTTAGATGCAGGCCGTGCGCTGCCTTCGGGACAGGCAGTGGCATCGCGAGGGCTGCTTCGCTAATCTGGCGGTGGAGCTCCCCAAGTGAGTCCACACTCCGTTTTTGATTCCTCCTCTCACCCGTTCCTCAGGCTCCAGCTCTCCATCTTTCTCGTGCAAATTAAAGTTCCTAAAGCCAAAATGTCTGCTGGGTCTGCGAACAGGTGTGTGTCTCAAGGTCCCCCATCACTGCTGGCTTGTGACTTTCTCGGTCTTCATCATAGAAACAGCAAGCACTGCAAAGCTCTCCACTCACGTTCTCTTGGCATCACTTTTGAACTACTCTAGGAGGCCAGTATTATAATTACTCCCGTTTAACAAGTCAGGAAATGGAGGCTCAGAGAGGGAAAGCAACCTGCCCCAGGCCACACAGCTAGTGAGTGGAGAACTGAACCCAGTCTGGCTCCAGAGCTGAGCTCCCAAACATATCTGTGTTTGCAAACTCTATTCCTTCACACACCAGCCTCATGATTTTTTTTTCACTCTATACGTACCACCTGCTTTGTTATTTACTTACTATTTTCGTTTAAATAGACTTACTATTTTGCGCTCAAATGCATTGATTTGTAAATAAGACTTTGCAACGCCACGGGAAGTGGAAAATCAGCATCATATGCCATAGATAGAAAGCAATTTCATAAATAAAGACAACTGAAAGAAGGCCAGGTAGAGAATTCTCAGCAGACACCACGGCCTGCGGGAGGCTGGGAACCTGCCATCTGCTTTTGGACAGGGTGAGTGACAAGTGTCAGAGGTAAGAAAGACACGCTGGCACCAAACAGATTTTTTTCTCCCTGGTTTTATCGAAGAAGACCGAAAAGAGCATTATTTTCTTGTATCTGCTTCAGTGTTCTTTAATCCTGGGGTCCAAATTCCACCTACTGCAAATGCTCCAGGCCTCGCTTTTTTGGAAATGGGCACCAGGCAATATTGACTCCCGTATCGTCAGTTATCGTTGATTGATCGCATTAACCTTTAATCCCTGCAGGAAGCCTGGGGAGGTGTTGCCATGGTTATCTTCCTGGAGGAGGGGATGGGTGAGGGAGGCCTTAAAGGATGGAGCAGGAGCTTGTTTAATGGAGAAGGGAGAAGGGGAGGGGGAGGACATTCCAGGCAGAGCAAACAGCTGGGTTCCTGCTAATGATTAAAAAGATGCCTTTTCCTCAAGACCGTTGACCGCCACCTGCCCAGAAACGATTGGTATAAATCTATAATGTCTACAGCGTGCATGGGACACCCTGTGCTGTCTGTGCCCAGCTTGCACAACTGTGCCTGGCGCCCCTGCAGCACCACGAGCAAAGGCACGGAGGTCAGAGTGCTTGGGGTGGAGCCAGGCGAAGCTTATTGAAACAGGAAGCCATAGCTTGGTGGTTGTGTGTCTGTCCATTGCACCAACCCCGGCAGACTCCTCTGACCTCCTCTCCCCCATCCCCCCACATCCTGACCACTCTTCAGTTTATGCAAAGCCCCTAGAAGAACCTTTGCACCTGTGGGTCCCTGTGCCTGGCACACTCTTCCATGAACCCGCGTCTCTGTTTCAGGCCTCAGTGTAACGACACAGTATCAACAACCCTGACCCTCCCGTCCTGGACCAGGTTCGCACCCCCTGTTCCCAGCTCCCCAATGCTTATTGGAGGGTCAGCTTCCCCCACCTGGACACAGGGCCCGAGTCCTCCTGTGACCTGCTGACTCCCATGCCCAGCACAGGGTGCCCAGGAAATGCCTCATTCAAGACTTCTTGATCGCTATTCCTCCACCCACCAAGGGACATTACAAAACACTCAGCAGGGCTCCCATGCGATTAGTCATACAAGACCTCTAATATGTGCACAATAAACACTATACAACATTGTTCTATCGACTGGAGACTGTAACAACCGGCTCCATGAAGGCAGGAATTCCATTTTGTCGGGCCCAGCACCTTGAGCAGGGCAGGCACTGTTTATCGTCCTGTTCCTCGGAGGACATTCAGCAGCGTCCCAGGCCTCTATCCACTGGATGCCAGCATGACAACCCCCCTCCCAATAATGACAACCAAAAATGCCTTCCGACATTGCCGAGTGTCCCCGGGGATGCGGGGCGAAGGGCACAATCGCCCCCTCCTTAGGAACCACGGGCATATTTGAACACAGGTGAATGAATACTCCCTCCCTCTTTTTTCTTTGCTTTATACTAACAGTAGCGTAAATGCACCCTGCGCGGGGTCTAGGCCACTTTTCTTTTTACACCACTTCTTGGCGATCATTGCACTCGCTGCTTAGAGACGGAAGGGAACTTCTCTAAAGCGCAGCTGCCTGAGGAGGGAACGTGGTGAGTGCGGGTCCTGGGGGTAAACCGGCATCAGACCAGGGCTTCCGGGTATGTGTCTGTGTATGTGGGCGGGGCATCAGCTCCCGGGCCACGCCCCCACCGCATGGTCGGGAAGCAGGGGCGGGGGCGGATCACCCCTTTCAACATTTCCCTCCAATTAATCAGACAGTAGATATTTCTTGAGCTCTAACTACATGCAAGGCGCTCTGCTCTATGCACTTCAAGTCTTCATTCTTAGGTTGCTTCTAGTCGGGTTTAAAGGCAAGCCATACACACAAAACTGCTGAGTCCAAGACAAGAGTGTGCTCAGTCAGCCCCTCTTTTCAACTCTCCCACTTGCTTCTATTTCTTACCCATAGACCTCATGGGCAGAACCCCATTCCAACTACACCCCCCCCCGAGACCCCGGCCCCTCCCCGGCGCGCGGGGAGCCCCAGGCGGGCTCCGGGACGCGCGGGGGGCGCGTGGAAGTTTGCTTGCAGCCGCCGTGGGAGTTACCCGGCGAATCACAAGTGGAGGCATTGGGAGGCGGAAATCGCGGGCTGGAGAGGGGTGCGCCGAGAGCTCCGGGCAGGGAGGGGAAACCCTCCTGAACTTGGGGTCCCACGGGAGGAGGGAGCGAAATGTGGCCGGAGGATCCCACCGCCCGGCCACCTCTCCCTCCCAGTATGAGCTGGACGGAGGAG
>NW_006289570.1:1996339-2014920 GCF_000327345.1 Myotis davidii | reverse complement strand
GCAGCCGCCGTGGGAGTTACCCGGAGAATCACAAGTGGAGGCATTGGGAGGCGGAAATCGCGGGCTGGAGAGGGGTGCGCCGAGAGCTCCGGGCCGGGAGGGGAAACCCTCCTGAACTTGGGGTCCCACGGGAGGAGGGAGCGAAATGTGGCCGGAGGATCCCACCGCCCGGCCACCTCTCCCTCCCAGTATGAGCTGGACGGAGGACGCCCCACAAAGCTTGGGGCTGGAAGTGGTAGCAAGAGCAAGGGGGCAGGGGGCGCCGAGGCTGGGCACCCCGGACCTGGCAGAGTCATTTTTTAAATGTTTTTGCGGTCAGTCAAAACATAGCTATTGAGCATGTGCCACGTGCTGGCACTCTTCAGTGCGCTTGGGATACACATCAGTGAATCAGCAAGACAGAGATACCCGCCCCAGTGTAGTTCACAGCCTGACAGGTGGAAACATACGATAAGCATACCTTGCAAGGCGGGGTGGGGGCACCATTCCGCCAGCTGCAGGCACCAGGAGGCATGCAGTATGTCACATGACAGTGTGTGCGGGGCCTCGGTGCTCCGAGTCAGCGGGTTCGCAGGAGTCCCAGCCCGCAGGGTGGGCTTTGGCTGCTGCACATCCCGGTGAGCTGAGCTGAGCATGTGCCCGTGTAGACACGTCGCTAAGGGAGCCCCCTCCTGCCCCGCTGCTCCTCACAAAACGGGTTCAAACCCCTCTTCTAACATTGGATCTGGAAATCAACCCGCAAAGGAGTTAGAGGTAAAACTACACGGAGACCTAAGACTGTTTAAAGAGCAGCATCTAAACCGGGCGCCCTCCTCCATGCCTCAGCTCCCCTGGAGGGGTGGCTGTGAAAGCATGAGCGAGGATACGTGGTAGCTGGGCTTGGACTGGGGAAGACGAACTTGAGAGGCCCAGTGGTGAAGTATCCGGGTTATAAAAACTACCATTTCTCTGGGGCGCCAGCAGCTAACGGTGCTGGGTGCGGCCCGTACTTTACTATGGGGCATCGGGGCATCGCCACAGCCAAGGTATATGTTAAATACCTAACAACCAGGGAGGCGGGGATAACCTGTCAGAACCGGCTGCAGCTCTGGAACTGCCTGCAGGCTCCTGCTGGGTGGACAGGGCCCTCAGGCTGCTATTCTGTGAGCGGCTGAGTCTTTGTGACCCTGTGGGCTGGAGGTCAGCCTGGGCTTTCCCACTCAAAGGGGAGGAAGGGGGAGAGCCCTGTGACTCAGCAATCCTTCGAAAGCACTGCGCCTGTCACCTCGCCCCTCCCCCTTTTACAGATGGGGAAACTGAGGCTCGGAGAGGTCACGTGTCCATGACCCTGGGTCCCCCAGCGCGGGCTTAAACTCCCCCTCAGATCTCCTGACTTCAGGTTTTACAGGGTTGGCCGCTTTTTCGGGTAGCATCCCCTGGTGGGAGCGTTCTCTGGCACTCCCCTGGCGTTGGGGGGTGCTTCCTGTTTTGAACCCCAAAGGCCTTTACCTTCCCAACCTCCTTGTAGGTCTGTCTCCCACCCTGGGCTGTGGACACCTCTTGCGCACCCCAGCTCATGGCCTCCCATTCCAGCCGGGTCGCCTGGCGCTTGGGCCAAGCTTCTGGATTTGCCCACTTAGGAGTGGCGCACTCTGGTTCAGTAGTGATGTGGCCTGGGCGGGGCGTTCTTCCTCACCCAGCCTCAGTTTCCACGACTGTAATACTGGCTTCCTATATTAACCATTTTACCCCATCACGACCCCAAGGAGCTATTATTTACTTAATATGTGTACATCACTTTGTCTTTTTTTAAACCTCATGTTATTTGTTTTATAGCAGCTTTATTGAGACTTAATTCATAGACCATACAATCTCCCCCCGCCCCCCCGTTTGAACTATTCAATCCAGTGGCTTTTGGGATATTCAGAGTTGTGCAACCATCTAACCCTAGAACAAATCATCTAATTCTAGAACGTTTCATCTAATTCTAGAACATTCCCTCTAATTCTAGAACATTTGCATCTAAATCTAGAACATTTTCACCCCTCAAAAGGAAATCATGGAGCCCTCAGCAGTCACTCCTCAATCCCTCCTTCCCCAGCCCCGGCAACCATACATCTACTTCCTGTCTCTATGTATTTGCCTGTGCTGGACATTCCATGTAAGTGGAATCATGCATTGCATAGCCTTTTATAACTGGTTCATCCATGTACAATCAGTCCTTCCCTTTCTTTTAGTATTTCATTACTTTTTATAGCTGAATGATATTCCATTGTATGGCCTGTACCACACTTTACAGGTATCAGTTGATGGACAGTTAGCTGGGTTAATTCCGCTTTTTGGCTATTACGAATAATGCTGCTATGAACGTTCATGTGTAAGCCTTTGTAAGGACATATGTTTTCAGTTCTCCAGGGTATATCCGTGGGAGTGGAATTGCTGGGTCACGTGGTAATTCTTTGTTTGACCTTTGCGGGAACCGCCAGACTCTTTTCCAGAGCAGCTGCGCCATCTTCCATTCCCAGCAGCAGCGCACGAGGGGGTTCTGATCATCAGGTATAAATTGAAGTCTTCTCCTGAGCAGTTCTGATCTTTGAAATAACTAGCTTTGATGTGCTAGGTAGGAGTTATTTCCTAATATGCATGAAATGAAGCGTCTCATTAGCAGACTAAGGAGTGGCCTGCAGGTCCCCAGCAGCCTCTCTGGGACCATCACTTAGGGAAGCAGGTCAAGCCTTGGCCCAAGCTGTGTGCGCTTTGCTCCTCCTGTAACGTACGTGCTGAGGGTATTCGACCGGGCCCTGCACGGGACAAGGGGACAAGGGGACAAGGGGAGGCAGCGAGGAGCCAGGGGCTCGCAGCACCCGCCCTGCACAGGACCTGGTAGAGCCTGCCGGGATCCTGTGGGCGAGATGAAGGACAGGTGTAAACTGCTTGGACCCTCATACTCTAGGCCAGCGGGGGAGGGGTCCCCTTGACAGCTGAGGGTCCATAGAGGCCAGGGAGACCCTTGGGTTTCCTAGACTGCAAGGCCTGCCTGTCCCTTGGCCTCAAAAGGGAAGCTGGCCCCCCATGCTCACTGTGCAGGGGAAACGGCCTGAGGGAGACACCTGAGACCAGGCCTCTGGCGGCTCTCTCCAGCCTCATCTGCTTTTATTCATTTGTGCGCACTTCCCCGTCCTTGCGCTTTTTAAATCCTGCTGTTCACGAAGAAGGCCGCCTGAGAACGGAAACAGGGTTGGGAGGCGAGGCAGGGGGCTGCCCCTCTCTGGACCTCAGTGTGCCCTGCTACGAAATGGGCATGCACTCAGCCAGGATGGATGCAGCACCACCTTGCGGTCAGTAAGGCTGTCATAGGGCGTTGTCTCTGTGACTTTATGGATCAATTTGTAGGACGAGTGGCAGGTGACATGTGGTTGGTATTGGTGATCTGAAAGCCCGAGTGTGGCTTGGTGGCTGGGATTGGCCAGGTGGCATCGTGGAAGCTTGTCTGGGTAGCCCCCGCTCCCGGTCCCCCCACTCTCCACCTCTTCCTACCGCCTGCGAGGCCCCTTGCTCTCTGTGAACACATCTGCCCTGTCTAGGGCCATTCCAGAGAAGGTTCTGGGATGCCCGCCTCCTGACATGCCCCTTCTCGGGTATCCTCCACCCGGGGCTGTGGCCTAGAGCTGGGCCGAGCCCCACAAATTGCAGGGCAGGACCTTAGGGGAGCGGCTGGGGCTGTCGCCTGGGGAGGAGCTCCATGTTATCCGGTGTGCTCAGATGGCAGGCAGCAAGGGAGGGGATCCAGCCCCTGCCAAGTGAGTTCTTAAATCAGCCAGACTTTTGACCCAGATGCTGTGGCCAGGAGGCGGCTCGGGGGTAGCATGCTCCGCTCCAAGGTGGGGGTCTGCGTTAGACTCCTGCTGCTCTGCTTAGGGTTTGGGTGCCCGGGGCCACTGGCCACCTTCCCTAGTCAGTTCTCTTATCTGCAGCAAAGGCGCAAATAGGACCCAGCTCCTGGCCTGTTGGATAGGATGGGGGGGCGGGGAAGCACCCACCCTGCCACCAGGCAAAATGTGGGGCCGCGGTTCAGATCGTCTGCTTGGACTCCTGAGCGTGCCCGTCCCTTTGGGAGCCAGCTGTCAAAGGCAGTAATTAAAAATGCATTTTATGTTCTTTAACTCATTTAGGTCTCCCAGCAGCCCTGTGAGATGAACGGGCTGAGGCACAGAGAGGTGAAGTAATTTGCACAAAGTCACCCAGCTAGGAAGTGGGAGAGATAGGACTGAAATCCAGAGTCTAGTTCTTAATTACCATCTTACCCCCTGTCCATACCCTGTCTTACTGCCCAGCGCATAGAAAGCACTCGGAAATGTCAGTTATCTATAATAATAAAAGGATAACATGCCAATTAGGCCAGACGTCCTTCCGGGCGACCTTCTGGACGAAGCCGGGGCTGCAAGGGAAGCCTGGGTCTGGGTGCCAGATGGAAGCTGGAGCCGGCAGCCAGGGGAAGGAAGGCCTACTCTTGCGTGAATTTCGTGCATCGGGCCTCTATTTATTACATAATTGTTATCACACATTATGTTACGGAATTATTGTATATTGATAATAAATGTTCATCCCAGTCCCTTTGTCCTCACTCTTCCTGGGCGGACAGAACAGACTCTTGGCTTGTGAGTGTAGTTTCCTCCCTCCCGCTTCCCACACTCATGGGCAGTCGGGTGTGGGTAAGAGCTTGCAGGCACCTGAGTCCCAACTCCTTCCAAATCACTGTGCTGCACTGGGCAAGCAGTTCCCTTCTTTGAGACTCAGTTTCCCCCACTGTGAAAGGGGTGTGTTGGGCTGTAACAGAAGCTGCCTGTCGATGGCTTCAACCCACAGGGTAGGGTGGCTTTTATTTGGCACCCAGGGTGTTTTATCTTCAGTCGAGCCAACAGTCAAATATTTGTGGAGAATAATTCCAATTTCTCACTTCTCTTGGAAACTCCGGAGCTTGGGCCAAACTGGAGTGGCCCGAGGCTGCCGCTCAGATGGCCTGGGCTCTCCTGGTCCCCACAGTCCCCACTTGCCCCCTCGTCCCATGGGTGCCCTGCCCGACCCTCAGGGCCCTCTGGCCCAGCGCAGCCTTCAGGGCTCTAAAGGCACCACAGACCTGCCGGGTGTCACCTGAACAAGTACTTCCATTGCTTTTCCAACAGCGTTTTTGCAACCAGCTCTGTTTCTAGGACATCAGGGCTCTCAGGCCTCCTGCTGCCTTTTCTGCCACTCAAAACCCTCCAGGCTTTTAACACACCAGAAGCTGTTCCCATTCCACACTTCCTGGTGAGGAGTCACTGTCCCTGGCCCCAGGGTCCCTCCTTAATGGCTTCAGGCCCCAACTAACCCGCAGTGAGATAGATTGAGATAGATAGCCGGGGCAGCCTCAGTCCCTCTGTGAGGGCTGGCGAGTGCGCCTGCATCCCAGCACGTCCGCTTAGCTGCCAGGAGCCGCCTCACCTCACAGGGTACCAGGGACGCCACCCCCTTTCCCGAAAACTGAAGCTCAGAGACACTTTCTGGAGGTCACACGGGCCTGGTGGGACAGCACAGGATTTAAACCCAGGTCCACCCAACCCCAGAGGCTACCCACCCCCTGGAGTCACCCATCGGTCCATCACCGCACAGACACCCACTGAGTGCCACCTCCACTGGCATCTGCAGTCCCTATGTGTCCTCAGCGCCTGGCACCGGGCCTGGTTCGGTTCATACCAGGCCCTCGGTACCTCCATGATGAATAGGGACCCGTGGGGTACGGGATTTTAGAGGCCACCAGGTCTCCATTTTCCTGGAGTGTCCCTACTGGTGGCCGCATCAGAGGAGCCGAAGAGTGACCCACATCTCTGACCGGAGGGGCTGAGCTGGGAAGTTGGGGACACACCTCTTCTGTGAAAATACTGAATCCATTTCACACACATATTAAGTGCGAGTCACGAGGGTTCTGGATGTGGCCACCATCAGCAAGTGGGACTGGGGAGCCCAGTGACAGGACGAGGGAGGCGTGAAGGGGGTCAGTCCAGCAGTGACCTTGCCCTTAATGCTCCGCTCCTCCCCTGGAGCTGCCGGAGCCTTGACTGAGGGGCTGGGGGTGACTGTCCGCCTCGGTGGGTGAGGCGTGGGTGCTGCTTGGAGCTGAGGTCCTGCTCCCGCTGCTCCTGCTCCCGGGGTCCATCTTCGTCTCTATTTTGTCTTTGTCTCCTTCCCATCCCTGTCTCCCTGTTTATGTCTCGTCCCCTACCCAGGCCTCTCACTGTTTCTGTCTCCCCCACCTCTGTCCATGGCTGGCAGGCCCTCTCCAACTCTGTGTGTCCTCTTCCTCGCCCACCTCCTGCACTCCTTCCTCCCCCCCTCCCCTCCCCTTGCACAGGCCCGCAAGCACAGCTCTCGGCCTGTCTCTAATGAAAAGCCCTGTCCCACTTCCTTTGGCTGCGAGTGACATCCTGCCTGGAGCCCTCGGAGCCTTGCAGAGCCTGCTGGCGTGGGAGAGGAGGTGCAGCCACTTCCCTGTGATGTGGAGGCTCATGCAGATCTGGAGCTTCTGAATCCACCCCAACCGCCCACTTACTCCTCGCCCCGCCCACGCCACGCCCCCTGCCCTGGGCTGTGGGGGAGGAAGAGGAAGCCCGAGCTGGTAGCTAAAGGGCTGGATGCTACACTGGGTTTGATTTGGTTTGGGGCGGGCAGCAGGGCTCATCACTTGGGGTGAGGAGTTGATTTCGCTGCCTCTGGGGCGCCCTCCCACCACCCTTTTGCTGTTCAGGGTCTCCAGCAATTGGATGGTGCCCGCCCAACTGCCGGGGGTGATCTTGACTCAGTCCCTTCCAGAAACACCCTCACAAGCACTCCCAGGGACCATGTTTGACCAGCTCTCTGGGCTTCCCCTAGCCCAGTCCAGTCACCCCATACAATTAGCCATCACAGAAAGGTACATAAACGATAGTGTCATTGTTCCGCAAGACCCACTAGATTCAGTGGCTCTCAACCTTCTGGCCCTTTAAATACAGTGCCTCCTGTTGTGACCCAACCATAAAATTATTTTCGTGGCTACTTCGTAACTGTAATGTTGCTACTGTTCTGAATCGTCATGTAAATATCTGATATGCAGGATGGTCTTAGGCGACCCCCGTGAAAGGGTCGTTCGACCGCCAAAGGGGTCACGACCCACAGGTTGAGAACCGCTGCACTAGAAGGATTTGGGCCACATGCAGCGCTCCATGCAGTCATGCAAATTAGAGGCCCGCAGCAGTGGGTAGCTACAATTGTTCCTACTCTTACTAATATGGCCATCATCATTGGAGTGAGTAGGCGAAAAGGGAAGGGAGGTGTTTAGGAAGAATGGAGAATGTCAGTAACAGTACAGGGACAGGAAGGCATTTATTTGATGTCCAAGTCATGATAATCATGGCCAGTGATGACTGATGTCCTAGTGTATGTGTGTGGGGGGGGCAGTCCTTGAACTTCTCTGAGCCTCAGTTTCCACATCTGTGGAATGGGTGAACAATGCAATCCAGTCAGGTTTATCTTGTTCTACTCTGCTGTGGGCCTCCTAGATATAAACCATTTCACTCTTCAGGGAGGTGCTTTTAATACTCCTGTTTTCAGATGAGAATAATGGGGGCCGGAAAAATGGGGCCACTTATCTGGGCAAGTGGAAGAGTGGGATTCGAACCCAGCCCTCCATCTAGGGGGCTGAGGAATACTATAGGTGATGGGAGATGAGATGGATGGGCCAATGAGGAGGGCTTGAGGTTTACCTTGAACCTGAGAGGACAGGGAGCATGTCCTGCTGGAGTGAGTCCCTGGGTGGTCCTGGCTGTGCGGGTTGGGGAGGCTCACAGCACATCTCATTGGAAAGGTCCAGATGGACCAGTGTGGCATGAAGGCCCACAGGAGTGGGGGGGGAAGGGATGGCTCCCCCTGGCTCCCTCCTGGTGGGGCCAGCTGGTGGGTGGCAAGTTCCTGGTGGGGCTGGAGTTGGGCCAGGATGTGATGGTCACAGCCAGACCCCTCACATTCTAGGGGGTGAGGATACTCCGGTACATGCTCCTTCATGGAAAGGAGAGGATATTCACTGTCACCTCTCCCAGCTCTGCTCTCTGGGACCTGCTCCACCGAGGACCAGGCACAGGGAGAGCCTGGACAGAGGCGGTAACCAGGACTCCAGGGACTTGCCTCTGCCTCCAGCCATTCATGTCTCACATACCTGAAATACCTATATATCGCCGGCTTCTGAGCGAATAGGTGCCCTCACTGAAATCTGACAGGAAGCAGGAGGAGCCCTGATGTGGGGGAGAAGTGGGGCCTTTGAGTCAGACACACTTGAGTGGGAACGCCAGCAGGCTGCACACACGCCGCGAGACCCTGGGCCAGTCACTTGCTCTCTCTGAGCCTCCGTTTCCTCACCTGTAAAACGGGCATCATCACAGTGATCATCTCCGGAGTTGCTGTGATGACTGGCGGTCAGAGGACCTGGTGCCTGATGCGGGGAGGTGCTCAGTCATTCATAGCAACAAGGACAGTGCTGTCCACCCGATTCACAGCTGAGGAAGCTGAGGCTCGGAGAAGTGCAGGGACTCTCGCCGCATTTTGCTCCCTGACCTTGCTCCTGGCCGTGTCCAGGCAGGTCTGCTGGTGGAAATACTCTCTAAGGCCCCAGGCCCCTTCGCAGTCCCCAGCCATCTTTCTTTGGAAATGGCCATTCACTCTCTCCCAGTGAGAACCATAGGAAACATCCCTTCTTCCTCATGGGTTTGTCCCTTTGGTGTTGTTTGCTTTTGTTTTCATTGCTTTTGCTCTGAGCAGCTCTGAAAGCCTTTGAAGTTCTTCCTCTTCTGTCCATCAGGAGCAGGGGAGAGGGAAGAGGGTCTCCCAGTCCTGGGCTGTGTTTTTCCAAGAGGGAGGCAGAGGGGCAGGTCTGCCCTGGGAAACGGGATTCCCTGCTGTGTATGTGCTGCCTCAGAACCGGGCATGCAGATTGTGCTCTTAAAACCCCCACCCAGCCCTGCCCGGGGTGGCTCAGCTGGTTGAGCATCATCCCATGTCCCGAGAGGTCGCCGGTTCGATTCCTGGTCATGTACATGCCAAGTTGCAGGTTTGATCCCCAGTGGGGTGTGCAGGAGGCGGTCAATCCATGTTTCTCTCTCATCGATCTCTCTCTCTCTCTCCCCCTATCCCTTCCTCTGTCTCTCAAAAAAAACAATAAAAATATATTTTTAAAAACCCACCCCCACCCACCACACATGCCCCAAAGCCCACCAGGGTGTAAGCCTATTGCTTCTTGGATGAAGGACAACAGAAGGTTCCCACCAGCTTATCTGGGAACATCACATGGGGCATTGCATCCGGCAAGTGCTTGTTGCTTGCTTGCCTTGTTCCTGGTCAAGCTTTCCCACCTTCTGGCCACCAGCCATTTCACAACCTCCACAACCAAGTGGACGCGAATGCAATTAAAAAAACCCATCAACTACAACTGGGGGCAGGGGCAGGGGGAAGTCAGCCATGAACTTTCTCAGCAAAAAGGATCGCAGCAACCGCCCGACCTCTGTGTGAGTATGTTCTCCAGTCGCTCCCGCGTGGGAAACTCCAGTTCACAACCTTGTGATGGAAGCAAGGGTGGTTAGCTGGCTGCAGCCCGAATCCTAAGCCTTTGGAAATCAATTTGTCAAAACAGTTGTTTATTTTTAAAATCCTGTGGGGCCTGGGAGAAGACCACCTGAGTGGTGAGGGTGCAGAGGTCGGAAGGGCCTGCGGCGTGTCTGTATCCGCTGGTGGTGAGTGGTAGAAGCCTCCCAGCTGTACCGTTTCACGTTCCCACCAGCAGTGCACAGGGTTCCGGTTTCTCCACATCCCCTCCAGCACTCGTGTTCTGTTTTATGCTCGTAGCCTGCCGTTTTGTGTGTTGTTTTTAAAAAAAATTTTTTTTATTGATTTCAGAGAGGAAGGGAGAGAGAGAAACATCAATGATGAGAGAATCATGGATCGGCTGCCTCCTGCACACCCATTACTGGGGATAGAGCCCGAAACCCAGGCATGTGCCCTGACCGGGAATGGAACCAGGAACCTCTTGGTTCCTGGGTCAGTGCTCCCCTGCTGAGCCCCACCGGCCGGGCGATGGTCGCCTTCCTCATGTGTGTGACTTCGTTTCTCATGATGGTTTGGATTTTCACTTCCCTGATGATTGGAGGTTGAGCATCTTTCCATGTGCGTATTGGCCATTCACACATGAAATGTATCTAGAGAAATGTCCAGTCACGTCCTTTGCCCATTTTTTAATCAGGCTGCTTCTGTAGGTCTTAGGGTGTCTCTGTATAGTCTGGGTGTTCATCCCTCATCAGATAGATGATTTGCAAATATCGTCTCCCGTCCTGTGGGTCGCCTTTTTACTCTGTGTGGAGAGTATCTTTCGATGCACAAAATGTTTTCATTTCCATGAAACCCAGTTTGTCTGTTTTTTCTTTGGTCGCCTGTGCCTTTAGTGTCACAGTGGTTAGAGTGTCAGCCCTTGCACCAAAGGGTTGCGGGTTTGATCCCTGGCCCTGGTCTGGTTGCATACAGGAGGCAGCCAATCTCTGTGTCTCCTTCACATCAATGTTCCTCTCCCTCTCCCCCTCCCTTTCCTTCTCTCCCTCTTCCTGTCTCCCCTCCCTCGTTCCTTCCATCCTCCCCTCCTTCTCCTCTCTCTCCTTCTCTCCCTTCCACTCAATATCCTCAGGTGAGGATTAACAAAAAAAATAAAACATAAATGCGCCGTTGACAGGGTTTGCTGCTGGTTGGATTGAGGTGGGATTGAAAGAGAGAGGACTCAGGCTTTCAGCTGCCTCTGAGGCTCTTGGCCTAACAGACCGAGCTGCCACCAACTGCAGGTGGAATGTCCGGGGGCAGGTGGCGGGGAGACCAGGAGATCAGCTCTGGATGCGTGCAGTTGCTGGAGGTGACAATCCAGGAGTCATCAGCCTTTGGGCAAAGAGGAAAGCCAGGCTGGAGGGAGGGAGAGGGCAGAGGACGGAACTCCCGCTGTCTGTGCCAGAACGGCCTGGCCCAGCATAAGGAAAAAGCCTGGCAATTGTCACTGGCCAACGGGTGGTCGGCCGAGCTGCCACCAACTGCAGGTGGAATGTCCGGGGGCAGGTGGCGGGGAGACCAGGAGATCAGCTCTGGATGCGTGCAGTTTGAGGAGCCAGCTCAGTGCCCAAGCAGAGGTGCCAGGGAGACAGTTGACGCCTGAGTCTGTTTTTGAGGAAAGAGGTTTGGGCTGGAGGTGACAATCCAGGAGTCATCAGCCTTCGGGAAAAGAGGAAAGCCAGCCAGGCAGGAGGGAGGGAGAGGGCAGAGGACGGAACTCCCACTGTCTGTGCCAGAACAGCCTGGCCCAGCATAAGGAAAAAGCCTGGCAATTGTCACTGGCCAACGAACGGGTGGTTGGGAGAGAGAGAGAGGAAGACAAACAGACATCACCGCCTTGGCCTCTGAGCAAAAGCCGCCGCAGCCTGGCGGCACATTTACTGTATGTGGGTTTGGGGGTCTGTGTGCCAAGAACCGGGGTGTGGGTGGCACGATCAGAGGCCGTGGCTCAGATCACCTTTATGTTCCTGGCGCCTGGCACCAGGCCTGGCCCTGGGAGAGCGCCTGGCAGTGCGTGTGGACTGAATGAATGAATGAATGGAGCCCCTGTGCTTCTCTCTGTAAGCAGACGGGGAAGGCGTGCGGGTGGGAGGACAGAGGACACCCAGCCAGCAACATCATTCCTCAGTGTTTGACAAAGTGTGGTTCTCTGAGGCTGTTTTTATTGAAATCTGTCTTACTCGAGAAGGTGCAGACATCGTAAGTGAGCAGCTCGATGTGTTTTCAAAGCACATACCCAGCACTCGCCCGCCCCCAAGGTGCCTTGTGCCCCCTTAGTCATGTTCCCCCCAAAGTTAACCACCATCCTGAAGTCTCCGACTAGGGATTGATTCGGCCTGTCTTTTTACTTTATATACATACTAGAGGCCCGGTGCACGAAATCCGTGCACGAGTCAGCCCTCGCAGCCCCAGCTTCATCCAGAAGTTCGTCCGGAGTGTCATTCCGCTGTTCGGCCCTCCTGTGTAATTAGCATATTACGCTTTTATTATTATAGAAAAGCTACTTTACCACACATATATTCTCTTTTGTATAGACATTCTTTGCTCAGCATGATAGCTGTGAGATGTATCTGTATTATAATACGAAGTTCTGGCCTGTTCTTCCTCCTGGCTGGTTAGTGTATATTTATTTATTTGTATTTACTTATTTACCCATTCTCTGGTTAATGGACATTTGAGTCGTTTCCAGTTGGGGACCACTGCAAATAGTGGTGCTGGGAACATTGCAATATGTGCCAGTTGGTGAACAGTTGGTTGCATCTCTGATGATGTGTACTTAGCGGTGGAATTACTGGGTCCTAGAGAAGGCATATGTTCGGCTTTCATCTCTGTTATGCCAAAGAGTTTTCTAAAGAGTTGTGCCAGGCTACCCTCCCCCCAGTGGAGCGTGAGAGTTCTGGTTGCATCACATCCTTGCCAACACTTGGTTCTATCTTTTTTTTTTTTAGCCATTCTGATGTACAGTGGTCTCATATTGTACTGTCAACGTGCATTTGTTTCCCTAATGGATAGGATGGAGTGCCCGTTCATATGCTTAATGACTATTTAGATAACCTTTGGTGTGAAGTATCTCTTCAGACTTGCCCATTTTTCTGTTGAGTTGCCTGTCCTGTTCTTATTGATTTCACAGGGGTCTTTATATAATTCTGGACACAAATATCTTGTTTGATATATGTATTGTAAAGATCTTCTTCCAGGTGTAACTTCTTTTGATTAGTAAGAAGAGAAACCAGGAATTCATTGATTTGAACACAGGTCAAGAAGCCCTTCCTCTGTCTGAGCCTCAGTTTCCCTCCCTAAACCCAGCAGAGAATTTAGCCCAGTGTTTGGTGTATAAATGGCCTGCTCTTGGTAGTCATCACTCCAGGTGACTATTGGCACCTTTGCTGGGGATGAAAGAGCCCTGAACTAAAATGGGCAAAACCGGGCCTGTGGGGCTTTTCAACCCAAGTCATCCCTGTTTCTCAGGTCAGTTCTATAAACATCTATTAAACACCTGCTGTATACCGGTCTTTGGGCCAAGCATTGAAAGCACAGCAGTGAATAAGACTCATACAGAGGGGGTTGCACTGGTGGGCGCCCAGGGAAGCACTCACTGGGCTAGGGCATCACGGAAGGCTTCCTGGAGGAGGCAAGCCTTAGCATATACTTGAGTCAGTGTCCTCTGTTCTGCACACTTGGGTCCCTTCTGTGCGCCAGGCACTGATTCCCAGCCAGTGGTGACTTGTGCCCCCAGGGGACACCTAGCAATGTCTGGAGATATTTTTGGTTGTGATGACTTGGGGAGCGGGTACTACCAGCATCTAATGGGTAGAGGCCAGGGATGCTACTCCATACACAGGATGCCCCCACCACAGTATTTGGCCCAAATGTCGTTAGTGCCGAGGTTGCGACACCGTGAGATGGACAGTTACAATGAGCTGTGACATTACAGGTAGGGGACTGACCAGAGGGACCTCGCTGAGTCTCACCTCCCTCCTCTGTCAGGTGGGAGGGGAGCAGTGTGACCACAGCAGTTGCTGTGAGCACGTAGTAAGCTCAGGAGAGCAGCCTGGTGCCGCCCAAGGCAGGGCTCCCATGGCGGCTCCTGTTTGTCCACTCGTGCACATAAGTCCCCCAGCAGCTCCCTGCAGCGAGTAGTATGAGCCCATTTTTCAGGGGGAGAAGACTGAGGCTGAGGGCATAGCTGGTGAGAGCAAAGCTGTAGCCCCAGCCAGCCCTTGGCTTCGGAGCCCTTTCCCTCCGCTGCACGGCCCCCATCCTCCCCCTCACCCAGCCTCCCCCTCACCCCAGCCTCCCCCTCCCGAGCAGGAGCCCTGGCGTTTCTGGTGGCGCTTGACAAGGGTAGGCTTGCCCCGTGGCCCCGCCTGGCCCTCCGTCCTGGATGACTGGACATGAAAGGCACAGGTGCCCAGCCCACCGAGCCCGTCCCTCCCTCGGGGACTGTCCTTCCTTTATGCGGTGAGCCTGTACCCTTTCCGCCCTCCCACTCCGTGCGGCTTTCTGCCAGCGGAGTGGTTGGGCAGGAAGCTGGCCCGGAGCAGCCCCGGGAGGTGGCCGGATCCAAGAAGCCAGAGCCGAGGGGGGCCTTAGAGGCCGTGGACTCTGGTGGTCTGGACGCCTTGTTTGGCCTCCGTCTCCACATCTGGAAAATGGGAAGAATCATCTGCTCTGGGTAAACGAAGCGCCGGGCAGTGCCAAGGTGC
Source organism: Myotis davidii (assembly GCF_000327345.1). Taxonomy (NCBI): domain Eukaryota; kingdom Metazoa; phylum Chordata; class Mammalia; order Chiroptera; family Vespertilionidae; genus Myotis; species Myotis davidii. The sequence goes on along the minus strand of NW_006289570.1, from coordinate 2,000,593 downwards.
TGCAGAGGGGACTGGCAGTGCTGGGGAGCGGGCCTTCGGGGGCCCTGGGGCAGTGCCTGCTGCCACGGACAGGCTGCATGGCCCCGAGCCCCTGACCCCTTTCAGGTGCCCTCCCCCCCCCCAGGCTGAGCTTCTTGCAGTGTCTTGGTCAGTCCCCTGGGGTGGGACAAGCCAGCTTCCAGCTCCTGACGCGGTTACCGAGTCCCAGGTGCCCTCACAGTGTTCCTTTGTGACTGGTGCGCGCATCAAACACGACAGCAGCCTAAATGCATCGGGAAGGCCTTGGCCAAGTGCACGGGGGCAGATACTGCTCTTCGGGATGACCCATTGGGGCTTGGGAATCACTGTCTTGTGTTCCATGGAGCCCCGTGAGTGCTGGGCTCTGTGTGTGTGCCGTTCACCGACGTAGCCTGTGCTGGGACAGGACCGGGCACACGGGCGCTCAGGCAATGCTTACCAACTGTCGGAGCAGACACACTGGTATGGAAAGGTCTCACGGCCTCGTTGGGGGGAGCTGTGCCAGTTTCAGAAGGACACGCAAGATCTGAGGCCTCAGCCGTGGCATGCCTGGCATTTGGGCCAAATGACCCTTTGTGGTGGGGCCTGACCCGGGCATTGCAGGATGTTGAGCAGTATCCCTGGCCTCCGCCTATTAGATGACCCCCAAACCGTGTCCAGACATTGCGAGTTGTCCCCAAAGGGGCCAGTCTGCTCCGGTTGAGACTGAGAACCCCTGGTGTGATATGCCGGCATGTGGACGGGAGGAGGGAGGGTGGTGTTTGGGAGGCTGGGAGAGAAGCCCCATCTGATTTTCATCCAGGTGGCTATTCGGCTGTAACCTCAGAAGGCCGGTGAGGGTGTTTCTCCCCAAACTGACCAACAGTGGGTACCTCTTAGAAATGAAGGACGGGGATGGGATTGGAGACTTTCCCCCAGACCGGCGTCAGCCTTCTCTATTTTTTTAAAATACAAAGATTGTTCCTGTGACTTGAATAATTAAGTCAATTTAAAAAATAGGACTGGTGCCCTGGCCGGGTGGCTCAGTTGTTTGAAGCGTCATCCCGTATACCAGAAGGTTGTGGGTTCGATTCCCTTTCTCTCTCCCCCTCTTCTCTCTCTAAAAAACCATATCCTTGGGTGAGGATTTACAAAAAAAAAACACCAAAAAAACAAAACCCAAAGGAATGGTAGAAGGACCCACTTACTTCTAAGCTGTGAGGATTTAAGGAAAACACACACCTGTTTGGCATAGCGCCTGGCACACAGCTTGCACAGCCAGAGGACAGCATTGTTGTTTGGTTGTGCTGCACCCCTGTGGCAGCCCCTAAACCTGCGGAAGCAGTTAAGAACCTCTTTGCATTAGGCCAGCTGGAGCTCAGAGAGGGGTAGGGACTTTCCCAAGGTCACACAGCAAAGTAGGAGGAAACCAGTGTTCCCGGCTCTGAAGGAGGGGCCACACCTCCTCTGCTGCCACGTGGCCCCCACCAGGCATCTGGGCCTCCTGGTCATCACACCTGTGCTCCGAGGCCATCATGCCCATGGTGTGTTTCAAATCCCACAGCTTCTTGATGCTTTAAGTTCACCAGCCCAGCTGGCACTGAGGAAACAGGCAAGGCCGGAAGTGGCAGGAGGATAGCCTCTGGGAGTTGTGCTGTGTTTTTGCCCAGCTGCAGTGCAATGGGAGGACTGCCAAGGATGTGGAGATATGATGGAGGACGTTGGCACAGTCTGTCCCTGTAGATGGGCACTGGCCGCCAGCCCTGTACAGCTTCAGAATTATACCATACTGCTTCAGCTCAAACACGTACCATGGCTCCCTAGTACCCACGACTACATTTCCTTTCTGTGCCCCCTGGATTAGCATTCCATGGCCTACAAAAGATTCTTCATGACGGAGCTAGATTTCAGATACTAATAATAGTAATACTAGTAATAACGAGAGCGCCTGCTGTTTGCCAGGCATAGTAATGAGTGCTCTACATGCGTGACCTTAAACTTAATTTTTATAAAGGCCATCTGCAACTGCTGCAAAATCGGGCTCTGGTTTTACAAATGAGGGGAGTTAAGTGTCTTGCCCAAGGCCACCGAGCCTGGCCCAGCCAGGGTCCGCATCCTGACTCCAGAGCCAGACTTGTAGCAGGAGGCCGGTCTCCCTCATCTTTTTGGGAGGAGGAACCAGCCTGGTGCCTGCAGAGGGGAGACAGGCCGCGCTGCTGCTCCGTGACCTTGCGGGGTGCCCTTGGCCGGACTCTCCTCAGGGCTTGCCCCAGGCTTTCTCCAAGGCTGCCAGGCTTGTTCCGAGGCTGGCTCTATTCCTCAAGGCCCTGAAATTATGTAACAAACCTAGAAATGGCCCGATTGCATTGCTCCACTCCTTTATTTTGCATCTTACCGCTGATGTATAGCTACTGTAGCTCAGGGAGTCGGGGGAGAAAGACATGAAGCTCCACTTAGCCTTTGAGGGTGTACCTTTCCTGGAGTATTTTTTCCAACATCAATATTTACCAGAATGGGATCCGATAGCCTATTTATCACCTAACATCTCAGCCCAGGTATCCCTCAGGTTCATGAATCCTTTTTTACAGACGGATCCAGGTCTGTTAATGTGCCATGAATATTTAATTAGAATGTCTAATTAGAGATGATGCTAAATTAACAGCTGGAATTTACTGAGATCCTTCTCCTGCTGGGTCCTCCCCGGAGCACTTAACAGCTATCCCAGCAACCCTCTGAGGGAGGCAGTTCAGCCCCATTTTACAGATGAGAAAACCGAGGCTGTTGACATTAACTGGCCCCAGGTCTCATGGCCAGTCCTTGTTGGCAAAGGCAGCCATGGACGTGTCCGTAGCCCCTCCCGGGTCCTCCTCCCAGGCCTTAACCATTGAGCCACCTGGCCATGTGCCTCCCCTCTCATGCTCTCATGACGTCCTGTGTCTTTGAGGCAGGCAAGTGAGATTGGTGCTAGCCTGGGAGAGAAGACCCTAAGGTCCTGAGACATTCAGAGCCTTGCACAGCCTGACCAGCACTCACAATTTCCCGATGCCCAGGCAACCCCAGGCTCTGTACTTGGCGTTCAAGGCCCAGTTGGTTCCTTGTCGACCTCCTTTCCCTGCCCTCCTGCCCCCATTGCTGACTTCTAACCAGCACCTGTTTCTCAAATCCCTGCCATGCATCAGCCATAGCCGCTGCTGTTTCTCAGGGTGAAGCCTCCACCTCAATCCTCCCAGCAGCCTTGCTAGTAAGAATTACTGGCCCATTTGATAGATGACACAACTGAGGCCCAGAGAGAGAGAGGACACTGATAGGGGTCTGGAGCAGAGGCAGGCGCGCACCCAGGCCAGCTGGCCGCACCCCCGGGTCCTGCCCACCTACCTGAGCCTTCTCTCGCCCACCGCTGGTGACTGCGATGCTAATGCTGAGCCTTGCTCTGCTTCCCCCCCGAGGTCCTGTGTGCAGCATCTGGGCCCAGAGTCACCCCACTGCAGCCCCTGGCGCCCTCCCGCTCACTTCTGACTTGCTACCCAAGGTCACGTGCTGGCGTGTGAAATCACTCTCGGAATATGCCGTCAAGCTCTTCCTGTAACCCCTGCTGCCTGTGCTTGATGGTGGAGAGAGGAGATAGGCAGGAATGGGCGCGAACGGGAGCCAGGCCCCTCCTGAGTGCAGCTCCCTGGGTCTCTGGGTCCTTCCCCCCCTGCCCCCGGCCCAGGAATTGGGATGGAGAGAAATGACATCTTTATTGACTCAATTAAAACTTCCTCCCGGCGGCAGTGTAGGTGACAGATCGCTGCAGTGGGGCCAGATCACCAGGAGAAACCGCATGGATCTTGATATCATGTTTCAGTTGCTAGAGATCCATGCGAATTTTATCCTCATCCTCTAATTTATTGCTCTAATAAAGGGCCAGATGGGTTACTATATCACAGCATTTTTTTACCCATGTTCTTAGCCAGATTTTGCTCTAATTGGTGTCCTTCTAATCCTCTGGGACCCTCTAAACCCTCCTGGGAAGGGACCCATAGGTTCTCCACGTGGCCCAAGGGTTCCACGGCACAGAGTCCACGAGCTGGTGAGACGTGTATCTGATGCCACCCAGCACCGCCGTGGGCAGCCACCTCCCCTTCTGGTCAGAGGGGAGCTCTCTCCCTCATGGGTGTTTGGAGAGGTCAGCAGTTGCTGGGCACAGTTCTGGCGTGGTATCTGTCTGTCTGTCCAGTGGGGGTGGCACTGGGCCACCCTAACCTGCCCATGCGG
>NW_006289570.1:1995206-1996239 GCF_000327345.1 Myotis davidii | reverse complement strand
AGTGACTGTTGTGACACTCCTCCCTGGCAGCCCATGTCTCCTAAGAAATAAGAGTACATAATCGTCGCTAATGCCACTGAGCTCATGCCCTCTGCCAGCCTCAGGAGCCAGCCAGGTGGGTGCTGTTTGCAGCCCTATTCTGCAGAGCAGGCGAGAGAGGCCCAGAGAGAGGCGAAGTCGTCAGCACAAGATCGCAACAGATTGCACCTGGCCTGTCCAGCTCTTACCCCATACTCTGAGCATTGCTCCCTCGGCCTGGCCAGTCACCCTTGAATGCTGAATTCAGGGCCCTATGCAGTTTTGGAAGGGGGGGGGGTCCCAACTATTCCATCCAATCTCGGGACCTCAGTTTTTCAATCTGTGTAATGGTGTTGGTGTGGATCGAGAGCCCAGGCCCTTCCAGCAGCAGGCCCCCGGCCGGGGTCTGCAGGATGGCGTCAGTGGCAGTAGACCATTTCAGCACCCGACGACGGACAGCACCCGCGCGGAGAAAGGGGTGGGAGGCTGGAGGAGGAGTCGGCATCTCCGGCTCGCTGGGCTGTGCAGTCACTGCCCGGTCCGGCCTCCTACCAACACCTCCCAGGCAGCCCGGGCTCCACGCCAGGACTCTGGGGTGTGGGGGACGGGGGAGGAAAACGAGTATGAGAGCGAGGGGCCAAAGACCAGAGGGCGGGACTTGGCCAGAGCCCCATCGCCCTTCCCTCCTGGAGTAGGTGCGGCGAGGTGGGGGGGTGGGGGCTGGTTAAGAACTTCGGTTCTGGCGTCACAAAGTCCTAGGTTCCAGTTCAGGCTCCGTCAGTTCCCGGCTTCGCGGCCTCAGACTCGCACTTCCCGTCTCTGAGCTTCAGTTTCCCCCTCTGTCAGTGACTGATGAGGGTGCCTACCCCGGCGGTGGTTAGAGGCCGAACATATAATAAAGTGCCAGGTGCACACAAGCCTCCTTCCTCGACGGCAGACGCCTCCGTGTGCCTGCGTGTGCGCGTGCGTGCGTGTGTGTGTGCGTGTTTAATCAACAATTTGTTTTCCCGAGTTG
>NW_006289570.1:1988250-1994984 GCF_000327345.1 Myotis davidii | reverse complement strand
AGGGGGGGGGGGGGCGGCGGGAAGAGACCATACTTGGTGATGCAGATCCCTGGGCCCCATTCCATAACTTCTCAATCATAATACTTGGGGCTGGGTCTTTCAATAATTCCAGAAGATTCTGATGCAATTGTAAGTTTGAGAAAACCTTAGGGAAGAAATAGCATAGTTATAATGAAGCTCTGGTCTGAGTGCTGTGTATCAGTTCACTGATGGAATCCCCGCTACTGCGGTGAGCATCCCCATGTCACAGGTGGGAAAAGCAAGGCAGAGAAATACGGTGAGCACCTTTCTCTCCCCTCTCTCCCAGGGCGTCATTGCTAGTCATCAGCAGAACCAGGCCTCAAAGCCAGGCGTGCGGACTCCTCCCCCAGTGCTCTTCCCCCATCTCTGGCAGCTTCTCGGCCGAAGAATAGAGACAGGGTGGTGTGTGTGTGTGTGTCGGGTGCAGGAAGCCCTGGCTCAAAGGTCACTCTGGGCCCTTCCTGTTCGCATTGTTACCCAGGCAGGAGGGGTCCCGTGTGTTCCCAAGCAGGAAGCCTAGAGCCAGGGCTGACCAGGTGCTAGGGGTGAGGCTGGGAGATGGGGCCGGAGCTGGAGCTGGCCTGGCTCTTCCTCGACGGCAGACGCCTCCGTGTGCCTGCATGTGCGCGTGCGTGCGTGTGTGTTTAATCAACGATTTGTTTTCCCGAGTTGTACATTTCTCTCTCACCCACCAAAGGCAGACCACGAGTCCTTCTTGCCCTTCCGATACAGGACTCAGAACCAGAACTACGGCAGTCTCACAGAAACTCCCCGCATTTGCATTTCGTGGGCTCCTCCAAGTGCCTCCCGCAGCCTGGTTTTGTAAGGACTCTTTCCTGGACTGCAGCCTCGGGCACTCCTGCATGGGCTTCCTAGGCCTGCTCTCAGGCTTCGTACAGACCGGTCACTGTCCTCCGGTCAGTCCTTGGCTTTCTGTACACAGGTCGCGGACTCCCCCCATCCCCCCTAATTACCCCCTCTTCCCCCGCCTCACAGGGACCAGAATGCTCAGTGCTGACAGTTTGCTTGTTGGCTCTGTGCCAGGCCTGATGGGCGTTCGGGAGTTCCCCGCTTCTTTCCTCCAGGTGCTACTCCCATTTCTCAGATGAGAGCACTGAGGCTGGGGGAGCCACCCAGGGTAGCTCAGGCGACCCAGTCTCTGGGGCGGGGAGCAGGATTGTGGTCCTGCTTTAAATCATTATAGGTAAAAAATGCAAAGCAAGTCAGGAAAGAGGTCCTGGATCTAGGAGTGTGGGCCATGTGGAGAGAGGGAGAAAGATTTTCCTACTGGCTCCTTGCTTCCCAGCCGTGTGGCCTTGGGACCTCTTGAGCCCCAGTCAATGGAGGGTTAATACGGAGGGTGAAATGGGGGGGTTGGGGGTGCCTGTGAGGACAAAACTCAACCATGTAAATCCTCAGCGCGGCGCCTCAGCCCTGCAGTGCTCCTGCGAGCGTGTTCTGAGGCAGCTGCCAGCCTGTCTCGTCTGCCTCCTCTGGATCCCTCCTCGTGCTTTTAAGCCCGGGCGCGTCCAGACCTCGGAGCTACTGTTTTCCTCTTCCTCTCGCCTGTGGAGTCCGGCAGGCTTTTCTCAGCTGGCTTCCCTCCAGAGTGGTCCGAGGCCTCATTCCCAGGGGCCCTGCCAGGGAGATCCCCCGTCTCCCCAACTCCGCACCCGCCAGTGGGGGCTTGGGATGGTGGGGTCAGCGGGGCGCAGCGGGGTCGATGGTAACCATGGCGATGGAATGTGTGGGAGCTGGTTCCCGAGGGGAGGGCTTGCAGGACTGAGAGCTGAGCTGAGCACATGGCACTGGGCTCCCCGCCCAGGCCGCTCTGTAAGTGCAGGGACCTGCCACCTTCGCTGGTGGCGAGTGCTCCAGCCCTCCTACCCCGTCGTGGAAACTTCTGTCCGCCGAGCTTGGAGAAATTATGCTGAGTTAGAAGTTCAAATGAGTTTGAGGCCAAATCAGTGGGTATCAGTGTAAATGTCACCTTGTTCTGTGACCTCCTGTGGCTTGACACCCCCCCCCGGGGGGGCATTTCCTTCTGAACATCTGTCACAGGCGTCTTGCTGTCTCACACGCTGCAGTTTTGTTCCCACTAGAAGGTCAGCTCCAGGAGGCAGGAGCCTTTGTCTGCTGCTCTCCATGTGCCCTGGTACATAGTAGTCGCTCAGTAAACACTTGTGGAATGAATGTGGGTCTAAAAGGCTCTTGAAGATTGAACAGCCCCCCCCCCCCCTTCCAGGGTCAGTGGGAAAAGCGAGCAAAGCTCCCTCCCATCTTCCTGCTGTACCCATGTTAGGAGTCCCATGACGGTGCCATGGAGATCCGCCTGGGGACAGAGCCAGGGATGGAAACTGGCTTCTCCTCTTGCTAGTGGTGAGGCTTCTGACCACTTAGTTCTCAGAGCTTCGGTCTCCTCACCTCTCAGATGGGAATGAAAAGCCCCATCTGCAAAGTTCCCACAGCTCTGGCGGGTGGCTCAGCGGGTGGGGCGGCGTCCTGGGCACCGAGAGGTGGCTGGTTCCATTCCCAGCTGGGGCACAAGCAGCAGGCAGCCGATTGATGTTTCTCTCACCCCTCTCTCTCTCCTCGGGTGAGGATAAGAAACAAAAGTTTCCACAGAGGATGAAATTAGAAAATGAAAGCCGGCATGTAAATCGCGCTCTGACTTATTTAAGTCCCCCAGCGCTTCTCTGAGGCTAGTTCCTCCTCCACAGCGGCCACATTTCAAGGGCCCGGTGCCATATGCCCATTGTTATCACCCCCATTTTACAGATGAGGAAACTGAGGCTCAGAGTGGGTCAGTCAGTAGCCCATGGGGCTGGGCTTTGAGTCCCCACTATAATTTTTTAAAATACTAGTCATTTTATTATTATGTAGAAAGACAATATGACAACACCCTGCAAGTCTGTGATGAGTAGAAACATCCTCACCTGCCCCTGGTGGCATTGTGTGTCTGTTTCCTTCTTGTCTTTTTGTTTTGTTACCTGTGGTCTCTGTGTGCTGCTCGGTTTGGTTGAGTCCTGCTCACCTGGCACACACCTGGCCTTCGTCATCCGCACGTTAGAGAGCCGGGCCCTCACCCGCCCACCAGGGCTGTTGTGAGGATAAAACAAGGGAGGGCATGGAAAGCCCTGGGCTCCGTGTTAAATATGCAGTGGAGCATAATGAATGCTTGCGTTTCTCCTCTAAGAAAAAGGGGGCTCATTGGCCCCCCTCCCCAGGCCGCTCCTTTGCCTTCCAAGTCGGCGCTGTCCAACAGAAATTAGTGCGAGTGTTGGGGATGTCCTACCCCGGGGTCCACAGACCTTTTCTATAAATGTCCAGAGAGTGAATACTTCAGGTCTTGTGCAGCACACTGAGTTGTTGTTGCTGCTTCTCTTCCCTCCTCTCCCCCTTTCTCTGCTCCCCTTTCTCTTCTCTTCTCTCCCTTAAAAACAATTTAAAAGCCGGTTTTAGCTCCTAGGCCATAGAGCAACAGGCCAGGGGTGGGAGGGCCAGCTTGGCCCCATCTAGACCTGCGCCCGGCCCCCCGGTGGCTGACACACAGGAGCTGCATTTGAAACGTTCTTTCCTTTTACTTTAAATTCAAATGCCCACGCGTGGGTGGTGCTCCACTTTGGACGCGTGGCCCTGGGTGACTGCGGCTCAGCCTGTCCCTTAGCCCTGAGAGGGCCCTTCAGGCTGCAAGCTAAGCTGCCTGGCCGGCCTCCTCCCCAGCACCAGGCATTTCAAGGGCTCCTGAGAGCAGCTGGGCCGAGCCATCTGCCTCCCTCCCGCCCCCTCCCCTCCGTCCTGGACGCCTCAAGCACCTTCTCCCTAATTGTTTGTATTTGTTCCAAGAGGAGGCCTCCGGGTTATTGGCCACCCGAGCCCCAGCAGGGCCAGGCCTGTGTGTTCTGTAGCGTGGCGGCTCGGGGCTGGTTGCTGTGGTTACACCAGGGAACCTTTCACCATCCGGGCTTAGATGTACTCATTAAGCTGGTATTTCAAAAAAACTGTATAGAAGCGAGGAATCGGAGTAGGGAGAACGGACAGAGATGTGGGAACAGCCTCCCCCCGTTTATTTCCATCGTGATCGGGGCTCAGATGAAACAATAGCTGAGATGTCTGAGGACTCGCTGTTCTTATTGGAACCTCCCACCAGCCCATTTTACAGAAGGGAAAACCAAGGCTCAGAGCAGGGACGATCCATGTGGCCCGGGAGTCATCCAACTCCAGAGCTTTCTTAACCAGCCCCTCCTCCTGGAATGGGACCGGAGGAGGGGAGGTGAAGCTCAGACAGCGTGGGATTTGAAGTGATTTCCGCTGGTGGGCCTCCACTGCCCTGTCAGTGAAATGGGTTGGCAGAGACCCAGGGCTCCCCGAGCAGCTGTGCCTCAGCTCAAATTCGCGGCGCGCACCTCTCTGCCTGAGAAGTGAGCCAGTTCACCCCTGGAGGTCCAGACAAGTTCAGACCCAGCTGTGACATCCGGGGCCCAGATGGTCTCCCCTGCCCTGCAGCTTGTCCCCCAGAGTGCTTTCCCCCCAAGTCACTGTCGGTGCCCTCGGGGAACCCACCATCCCCCTCTGAGGGGCCCACCCCCTCTCCATGGCGCCCGCCCCTAATGCAGCATCGCCTGTGCCCAGGGGTCAGCGGGCAGGCTCCCTAGGCTGCAGTCCAGGGATGGGAGTGCCCAGGGAGGTGGGCGCAGCTCCCGGTCCCCTGAGTCCCAGCTCCTCTCTGGAAAGCCCTAGGCACAGTCACCCACACCCCCAGCCTCCATTCCTGGGGGCTCGGCAAAGCCCCCGGGCGGTGGCCAGGCTCCACAGCCCGTGCCCTTTGTCCCAGGCTGGTGCTCGCGGCACCCACGCCATTCCTGCCTCATAATGGCTCCCGGAGGAAGGCTGTCATTATCTCTCTTTCACTTTTGGAGGAGGAAACAGAGTTCAGAATGAAGTCCCTTGTCCGGTCACTGCCTGGCAAGTGGCAGAAGCAGGATTTGAACCCCGAGCTGTAGTGCTCCGAGTCTGAGCTCTTCCCTACCCTCCTCACTGCCAGGACACTGGGGCACCTCCCTTGATGGGTCTGGTGGGCTGGGGACAGGCCTGGTTCCTGGGCTGCACCCACCAGCCCCTCCTGGGGTAGCTCTGGGTGCCCGGGAAGCTGCCTTGGCTTCTGGCTTCGTGGTGGCCGGCTGCCAAGTCACCCCGCTTTTGCTTCCAGAGCCCCCCTCCAGGTCTTTGCTGTCCTCTGCTCCCGTCTGGCTGCCTGCGTTGAGCTGTTTCTCTGGTAGCAGAGGTGGCCTCTTGCTGGGGCCTGGCCAAGGTCAGGGATCCGCTCAGCGCCTGCTCCTCTGGCTCCGGCAGGGCCGGGTGCCTCTCGCTGCGCCTGGGGTGAGGCCTTCCCACCCCAGAGGCTGGAGGGGATCCTGTTGGATGACGGTGGGAAAAGCTTTGGCGCAGCACCTGCTCAGTCAGCGTAAAAACACGAAAGGCGGGCTTGTCTCCAAGTGCTGTTGCCCGTGAACGGTCAGTATTCAGCCAAGCAGGGGCGTGGCGAACATTCCTCTCATTCTCGCTGTCCCTCTCCCAGGGTCGCCCCTGGCCTTTAGCACCCAGATCACTTCTAACCCCCGACCAGCCGGAAAGGACAGGGTCCCCACAACCCGCGGTTTTACCTTCCGTGATTTCATTGACGTACAGTCAACTCCGGTCCGAATATATTCCATGGAAAGTTCCAGAAATAAACAATTGATAAGTTTTCAACTGTGGGCCGCCCTGAGTAGCGTGATGCAATCGTCCGTTTGGGGTGCGAATCATCCGTTCGTCCAGCATCGCGCGGGGCACGCTCCCGCCCGTAGTGGCCGTGTTGGTCATCAGAGAGCGACCGTCGGGTGTCACGGTGCCTGTGTCCTTGTTTCACTTAATGGCCCCAAAGGCACAGTCGCTTCAACTTGACCACAGGTTTGTATTATAGGGAAAACGTAGTATACCCGCGGTTTCAGTTACCCACTGGGGGTCTTGGCACGTGTCCCCCGGGACAAGCGGACGCTGTACACACAGGACCTTGCACACTAGCCTTTCCTTTCTGGAGAGAACCTTCCCAGGAAACAAGAGATTCAGGGGATTGGTTGCACCCCCCCCCCCCCCCCCCCCCCCCCCCCCAATTGCCATCTGTTCCCTCAAAGCTCCATTCTCTCCTCCCCACGAAGTGTCAGGAGGAAAGGGTGGTTATGCTAATCAAGCGAACACGTGACTGACAGTTCCCCAGGGGCACTGACACCAAAGTAATCATCATGGGCAGACTGCTGAGTGGCTGTATGTCCGGCCCAGCCTCCCTTCCCCCCCTGGCAGTAGCCAGATCTGGAATTCAGGGCACCCAAGAACCCCAGCATTGTCAGCAGCACGTTTCTGGAGAGGGGTTCCCCAGCTGCTTTCTGAGGAGACTCAGCGTTGCTTTGTCAGTCGCTTCTAGAACCTCCCAGCACCTTCGAGGTCAGGGGCCCCAGCCCTTTGCAGGGAAGGAAACTGCGGCTTAGACGGAGGAAGTGACTCTCCCAAAGCCGCGTGGCCAGGAAACGCCTCGGCCTTTCATCAGCTTCGACGCTGGGCCCGGGGGTGCATTTTCCACTCGCGTGGACTGAAGGGCCCCAGCCGAGCGGGCCGTGCGGCTGGATTGGTCCAGCTGCAGGCGGTCCTGTGGTGGTTTTGGCTGGACCTGATGTTCA
>NW_006289570.1:1987665-1988223 GCF_000327345.1 Myotis davidii | reverse complement strand
CCCATTCCCTTCCCTCCACACCCTGCTCCTCTCCCCACGCTGCCGGCAGCTCCCAGGCACGTGGCTTCTCTCCTGCTTGTGACTTTGCACTGGCTGTTCCCTCTGCCAGGAACACTGTTCTCTCTTCCCTGCCTGGCTCTGCAGACTTCACCTGCCCACTGTTCAGACTCCACTGAGGGCTGCCTCCTCCTGCAGGAAGCCTGCCCGCACCTGCTCAGTAAAACCCACCACCCCCTCCTAGGTGTGGGTCTATGTGATGTGTGTGGACCTGGGACTGAGGCTCTGTCCCTGAGCTCCAAACCCAATTCCTGGCACATAGTAGTTGCTCATTTAATGTTAGACTAAATGGATAACCAGTCATTATGGTAGAAACTGCTCAGTGCTTCCTGTGTGCCCGGCCTCGCTGACCACGACCTCCCTCTCTCCCCAGATGTGAGCCCAGCAGACCTCTGGCGGACCTACCACTGAAGCCGGCCCCGCACCCCAGGCCCAGCATGCGCCTGTCGGTGAGGAGGGCGCTGCTGGCGGCCGGCTGCGCCCTGGGCCTGCTCCTGGCCT
>NW_006289570.1:1987206-1987467 GCF_000327345.1 Myotis davidii | reverse complement strand
TGCGCGCCATGCTGGACGCCCACCCCGAGGTGCGCTGCGGCGAGGAGACCCGCATCATCCCCCGCGTGCTGGCCATGCGCCAGGCCTGGTCCAAGTCGGGCCGGGAGAAGCAGCGGCTGGACGAGGCGGGCGTGACGGACGAGGGGCTGGACGCCGCCATGCAGGCCTTTATCCTGGAGGTGATCGCCAAGCACGGCGAGCCGGCCCGCGTGCTCTGCAACAAGGACCCCTTCACCCTCAAGTCCTCCGTCTACCTGTCGC
>NW_006289570.1:1984316-1987145 GCF_000327345.1 Myotis davidii | reverse complement strand
ACGGCCGCGCCTCCGTGCACTCCATGATCACGCGCAAGGTCACCATCGCCGGCTTCGACCTCAGCAGCTACCGCGACTGCCTCACCAAGTGGAACAAGGCCATCGAGGTGATGTACGCGCAGTGCCTGGAGGTGGGCCGCGACAAGTGCCTGCCCGTGTACTACGAGCAGCTGGTGCTGCACCCCCGGCGCTCCCTCCAGCTCATCCTGGACTTCCTGGGCATCGCCTGGAGCGACTCCGTCCTGCACCACGAGGACCTCATCGGCAAGCCCGGCGGCGTCTCCCTGTCCAAGTGAGTGGCCCCGACAGCCCGCCCCGGGCCGGCCCTGGGGTCGGAGGCACGTGGAGGAAAGATGGGCTGCGTGTCCTGAGCTGCGTGGCCTCGGGCAAGTCACCGTGCCTCTCTGAGGCGCAGCTGCGTTATCCGAGAAAGGGGGGCAGTCTCTCTCCTGTTTCCTGACAGAATCGGCGACCTTCGAACATGCCTGACAGCCAGGCCACAGTGGGTGAAGGTGACGAACGCCGGTTCTGGAACCAGGCCTCCTGGGTTTGAGTCCCAGCTCCACCACTTTCTAGCTGTGTGGCCTTGAGCAAGTGACTCAGCCTGTCTGTGCTACCATTTCCTCATCTGTCACATGGGACTATGATCTGTCTGCCTTATAGATAGTACCTGTGAGTGTCAGATAGGGTAAACGTGTTAGGGGCTACTCTGTTATTTTTTAAAATATATTTTTATTGACTTCTGAGAGGAAGGGAGATAGAGAGAAACATCAGTGATGAGAGAGGATCATGGATCGGCTGCCTCCTGCACGTCCCACACTGGGATCAAGCCCACAACCCAGGCATGTGCCCTGACCGGGAATCGAACCATGTCCTCCTGGTTCATAGGTCGACGCTCAACCACTGAGCCACGCCGCCGGCCAGGAGCTACTCTTCCTGTTCTCCTTGTTCGTGCTGATGTGCTTTTACTGGATACTCGTCCTCTCACCATCACTACCATTTAGTAGCTGCCCGCTCTCTGCAAGCACTGAGTCAAGCCCCCAACAAACATTATCCCTTTAATCGCCATAGCGACCTGAAGGCATCGGAACTGCGCTCCCCTCCTTTTACAGATGAGGAAACTGGATCTCGGAAGCAGAGTGTGGCTCCGGGATTGGAGCCGGGCCTCTTGGCCTCCAGAGGGTGTGCTCTCGAGCCCCCCATGTCAGGGCCCTCCTCTTGCCCCTGCTTCTGCCTTCCTCCTGCGGGAGGCCGCCCCCTCCTGAGCCCCAGAGCACCGAGCAGTGGAGGAGGAGAGCGAGCCGTCACTCCGTATTAACTCATTTACTTGTCTTCACTCACTGACCCCTCAGAGCAGCCCAGGAGGTGGGTGCTGTCAGCATTCGCGTTTACAGCTGAGGAAACGGGCTCCGAGAGGGGCAGTAACCCCCCCAGGCCGCACAGCTGGTGTTGGTACAGCTGGCATTTGAACCCAGACAGTCTGGCTCCTGAGTCAGCTCTTAGCTACTCCGTTATTTTAGGCTCAGGAAAGGGGTCAGGAGGACGGGGTCCCTGCAGGGCGCCGAGGGCCTGGGAGTGGCGGCCACAGGGACTCAGCCTCACCGCTCGTGTTTGGTAATTCTTTCCTGAGAACAGACTGTCCGTCTCAGCCGCAGAAACAAAAGTTAAGTCAGAGGCATCAAGGAAGCAGAAGTGAGGCCCGCACAGTGTTCTCTGCCTGGTCCTTCCTTCCTCCCATCACGTGCTGTACCCCAGCGCACAAAGGGGCGTGGCCAGCCCGGGACCCGTCCGCGGACTCACAGTCGATGGGGCCCAGGTCCCTTCAGTCTCCCCACTGCCCCCGAGTGACTGAGCAGGGGGCCCCCAGGTGGCGCCCAGGTCTGCCCGGCCCTGCAGCCTGTCCTCTCTCCACAGGATCGAGCGATCCACCGACCAGGTCATCAAGCCCGTGAACCTGGAAGCCCTGTCCAAGTGGACCGGGCACATTCCCGGGGACGTGGTGAGGGACATGGCCCAGATCGCCCCCATGCTGGCTCGGCTCGGCTACGACCCCTACGCAAACCCTCCCAACTACGGCAACCCGGACCCCATCGTCATCAACAACACGCACCGGGTGAGTGGGCGTGCACACGTGGAGGCATGCACACATGGAGGCGTGCACACGTGGAAGCGCGCACACGTGGAAGCGTGCACACGCGGAGGCGTGCACACATGGAGGCGCGCACAATCGACGTGCACACACGGAGGCGCGCACACGCAGAGGCGCGCACACGTGGAGGCATGCACACATGGAGGCGTGCACACGCGGAAGCGTGCACATGCCGAGGCGCGCACAATCAGAGGCGTGCACATGTGGAAGTGTGTACACGTGGAGGCGTGCACACGTGGAGGCATGCACACATGGAAGCGTGCACGCGTGGAGGCGTGCACACGTGGAAGCGTGCACACGCGGGGGGTGCATACATGGAAGCGTGCACACGTGGAGGCGTGCACACGTGGAGGCGTGCTCGTGGACGGTGGCGGGGGGCGAGCCCCAGCTGTCTGAGGAAATAATAATACAAGCATCGTGACTCCTGAGCCGTGGCCGTGGTGGGTCATGTGACTGCTTGATTTCCATTTTTGCTTGGGCCACAGGGAAGCTCAAAGCCAACTGCCTCCCACTGTAGAGCTGGTCCTCAAACTTTTAAACGGGGCCAGTTCACTGTCCCTCAGGCCGTCGGAGGGCCTTACTATCGTTTAAAAAAAACCTATGAACAAATTCCTATGCACACTGCACATATCTTATTTTGAAGTAAAAAAACAAAATGGGAACAAATACATATGTGTTTG
>NW_006289570.1:1982349-1984181 GCF_000327345.1 Myotis davidii | reverse complement strand
CGTGGGCCGTAGTGTGAGGACCCCTGCTCTATAGCATTCAGCCCTCAGGCCCATCTGTGCACTACACTTTATTCCTCTACTCTTACCCTTCACTGGTTTCAGAGAGAGGAAGGGAGAGGGATAGAGGGATAGAAACATCAGCGATGAGAGAGAATCATTGATTGGCTGCCTCCTGCACACTCCACACGGGATTGAGCCTGTAGCCCAGGCGTGTGCCCTGACGGGGAATTGAACCATCACCTCCTGGTTCATAGGTCGATGCTCAGCCACTGAGCCACACCAGCTGGACAGATAGCTGTTTAGGGTGGTTTTGATGCTACTGCAGAGTTAAGTTCCTTTGTTGAAAGCCTTGTGTGTGTGCATGGGTAAGTGTGCGTGTACATGTATGTGCGTGTGTGTGTTTCTGTGTCTACTCTGTGTTTCTGTAATGGATCCTGGGGGTCAGTGCTCACTAATTGGGAGGACCCCCGTGTGTGTGAAGCTGTCCCAGGGGATTGGTCACATCCCTAGGGACGTGGGGAGGGACATGGCCCAGATCGCCCCACACTGGCCACGTGGATGGGCGGGTGGGAGGATGGACAGGTGAGTGGTGCGATAGATAAGTTAATGGATGGATGGGTGGGAAGGGGGATGGATGTGGAGGTAATGGACTGAATTTTATTTTTTTATCAGATCCCTGAAAGTGATATTTCTTTTCTCTTCTGTAGGTCTTGAAAGGGGACTATAAAACACCAGCCAATCTGAAAGGACATTTTCAGGTTAGAAACCCCACGGGGATTTGTGAATTCTGTTTGCCCGGCTGTACCGCTAGCTGTGTGCCTGACTCCTCCCCTCTACTGTGGGTGATAGTCTCCCCATCAGGATATTGGAGGGAGGTGGGGGGGTGAGGGTGAGTATGAGTTTTTTTTTGTGGGGGTGGGGGCGGTGAGAGTCGGGCCAGAGGCGCTCTGAGTGACCAGCGGGGCCAGGCCTCGGCCGCCCTCTGCCTGAGCCCCTCCCTGCACCTGGTCTCCGGGCGGGAAAGCAGTTGGAGGGAGTTGGTGGCAACTCTCTGTCTTTAGCCTTAATTTCGTTTGTTTTCATTAAAAATATGTTTTTCCTGATTTTAGAGAGAGAGGAGAGCGATAGAGAGAAACACAGATGAGAGAGAAACACAGCCCTAAACTCATGCAGGAGGCAGCCGATCAATGATTCTCTCTCATCATGGATGTTTCTATCTCTCTCCCTCTCCTTTCCTCTCTGAAATCAATACAAATATATATATTTTTAAAAGATGCTAGAATTAGTCATGGAATTAGTCAGCACTCATTTCTCACCTGTTTTAACCAAAACAGGGAGTAACAAGAACAGCAAACAAGCGGGGGCGGGGGGTGGGGAGGTGCCCACGGCCGGAAACTTCACTTTTGCTTGTCGCCTGTCTCAGCCCCTGTGCGTGCGGCCTTCGTGGTGAGTGTGTGTCGGAGCGGCTTTGTTTTGCTTCTCCGTCTAGCCCAGGGGTGGGCAAACTTTTTGACTCGAGGGCCACAATGGGTTCTTAAACTGGACCGGAGGGCCGGAACAAAAGCATGGATGGAGTGTTTGTGTGAACTAATATAAATTCAAAGTAAACATCATTCCATAAAAGGGTACGGTCTTTTTTTTTTCAATAGTTTTATTCATTTCAAACGGGCGGATCTGGCCCGCGGGCCGGTAGTTTGCCCACGGCTGGGCTAGTCAGTGGTTTCACGTGCGCCGTGTGGGACCCGCACAGCACTGGGCAGAGTGCCGCGTGCAGGCTCACGTGCCACCAGTGACCTCACCGTCTCCCCAAGACCCTCTGCCGCCTTTGGAAA
>NW_006289570.1:1981116-1982190 GCF_000327345.1 Myotis davidii | reverse complement strand
TGGCCCCCGCCCCGCCCGCTCCCCTGCACGGCCTCCCCCCACGTGACTCAGTCAGGACATTACAAACCCTGCAACTGACCACAGGGCACTTAAGTAAAGGGGCCGTCGGCGAGCTGCAGTCACGTGTGGTCCTCCCCGTGGTCATCGTGAAACCAAAAACGGGGAAATGTTAAGCCAGCAAAACAGAGCTTCACACACTAGACCTGCAGCTCCAGCGACAGTGCCTGCTCACTCCCTGGGCTGGGGCACCCTCCCTCCCGGTTTCTGCTGTTAATGCTGTCCCTCCCGACCTCTGACCTCTGACCTCCGCGGGGCGGGACTCGGGTTCACCTTTTGGGTTGTTGCTGTGGAGTGTGAGGGTGTCAGACACTGGGGGCCGGTCCTCTGATTGGGCACCAGCTGGCGCTAGTTCACACACACACACACACACACACACACACAGCCGCGTGTGCAAGCTCCATCTACAGAACACAAAGCTGCGATCTGAGGAGGACCCCGTACCTGCCCTGAGCTCTGGCGGCTCCTTCGGAAACACTTTACCACAGTCAAGTTCTGCATTTGTTTGCCTGGTGGGCCAGAACAAAAGCATGGATGGATTGTTTGTGTGAACTAATATAAATTCAAAGTAAACATCATTACATAAAAGGGTACGGTCCTTTTTTTTTAGTTTTATTCATTTCAAAGGGGCCGGACTGGCCCGCGGGCCGGTAGTTTGCCCACGGCTGGGCTAGTCAGTGGTTTCACGTGCGCCGTGTGGGACCCGCACAGCACTGGGCAGAGTGCCGCGTGCAGGCTCACGTGCCACCAGTGACCTCACCGTCTCCCCAAGACCCTCTGCCGCCTTTGGAAACATCCGGAAGGATGCCGGGCACACCTCACCCTGCTCCTGCCTCTTCCGTGGGCCAGGGTGCAGGTGGGCTCACTGAGTCATTCCCCGGAACCCATTCTTAAGGAGTGGAATCCGTGGGTGGAAGGTCCAGATCTTTTGAAGACTCGGCCTGCGAGGCTCAGAGCGTGTTTTTCACCAGAGTCGGCCAGTGTGCGGCCCCTGCAGTGCAGGGCGTGTCCCGGCCC
>NW_006289570.1:1976506-1980923 GCF_000327345.1 Myotis davidii | reverse complement strand
CACGTGTGGTCCTCCCCGTGGTCATCGTGAAACCAAAAACGGGGAAATGTTAAGCCAGCAAAACAGAGCTTCACACACTAGACCTGCAGCTCCAGCGACAGTGCCTGCTCACTCCCTGGGCTGGGGCACCCTCCCTCCCGGTTTCTGCTGTTAATGCTGTCCCTCCCGACCTCTGACCTCTGACCTCCGCGGGGCGGGACTCGGGTTCACCTTTTGGGTTGTTGCTGTGGAGTGTGAGGGTGTCAGACACTGGGGGCCGGTCCTCTGTCTGGGCACCAGCTGGCGCTAGTTCAGCCCCGACACTGACTCAGGTGGAGGCACAGCCCCAGCGGACTGCCCGCCAGCCGCCAGCCGCAGGGGGTGCCCAGGACACCCACACATTTGGGGGTTCCCACGACGCCCACTCCTCAGGTTATTATAAAGGATACAATTAGGAACAGCCACGTGGGAGGTGCCCAGGCAGGGGCTGGGGAGGGCAGGTGTCCGTGGCCTCCGGGTGCACCGCCCGCCCAGCCGGAAGCTGGGATTTCTGGGGAGGGTTCATGAAGCAGGCATGATTGACTCGGTCACAGGCCAGTGACTACTAAGGTCGGGGGGTGTGGTGCTGAGAGTCCCACCCCTCTATTCATGCCTTGGTCCTTCCGGCGACCAGCCCCCCATCCTGAAGCTCTGTGGGCCCCCCCAGCCACCAGCCATCTCATTAGCATTCAGGAGATGCTTGGAGAGGCTGCGGGTTTTAGGAGCTGCGTGCAGCCACCGGACAAAGGCCAGATGCTGGTTCTTCACCGCAGCGCAGACACACACACGCACACACGCAGACACACACGCACACACACCCCTGTCGGCCCTCCCTCCGGGTGAAGCAGCCCCGCTGTCATTCCTGTGGCCCACGTGTCGCCGGGCGTGGCCAGCATCGTGCCTGTGTGCGCATCAGCCCCTCCCCCTAGAACATGAGCTACCTGAGAGCAGGCCTGGTCTGTCAGGCTCACGTTTCCCAGCGCCCGGCACATAGTAGGTGTGCAGGGAATGTGGGACTGGTGTGTGCCGGCCGTGATGCTGAGGGCTGGACCTGGCGTGACCTTCCTGTGTCTTCCCGCAGGTGAACCCGAACAGCACCGCCTCCCACGTGGGAAGCTCGTGATTTCCAGGTAGGACCGAGCTTCTGAGCCCGACCCCCGACCCCCGGCCCCTGACCCTGTGGGGACTGCCCTTCCGACCCCCGACCCCGCGGAGACTGCCCTTCCGAGCCCTGACCTCGCGGGGACTCCCCACTTCCGAGCCCAGGAGCCTCTTTTCTGAAAAGCTTGTCCCTCCAGAGCCTCCCTGGGGAGGAGTGTCCCCCAAGGGGGGCCGACCCACCCCTCTGGGAGGTTTCCATGGTGACCGGCCAGGGAACTATTTATAGAATCGAGGCTTAGTCTCCTGCTTGGGCTGGGCAGGGCTCAGTGCTGAGCCGCCCGAGAAAAGTTTGTCTGGCTCAGGGAGGCGCCCCAGGACCAGAGATGGGGGGTCCTGGGACCACTGTTGCCTGGACTGCCGCCTGCCAGGCCGGCTTCTGTTAACAGATCAGGTTTGGCGCAAAGCAGCTACGGTTCTAATCGTACCCACAGGCAGGCCTGGTCTAAGCATAACCCCACCGCCCTGTCACTCACTTAGTCCTCAGCGCCCCTGGGAGGCAGGTGACATGGTCCCATTTTATGGATGAGAAAACCAGGGCCCAGAGAAGGATTTGACTTGCCCAAGGCAGACAGGGTCACAAAGGGCAGAATCTCCCCCAAAGACATCTCCCCCGGAGTTTGCTTTAACGAAAGTGAGTATCTACTCATCTGTGTTTGCTAAGGGCAGTGGAATGGGCTCCAAACTTGGGTTTGAACTTAAGTCAAAGATTTAAGGACTCGCTTCATGTTTGACTCCTCTCGGCCTCAGTTTTCCACATCTGGAGAATGGGCCTCGTCACTGTCCACCTGCCAGAGAGCTGACCAGGGTGGGTGCCGGGCCCTGGCCGTGGACCTGGGCCGGGGGGTAGGGAATCCACGAGGGAGTGAGCGTCCCGGTGCCCCCGCCTCTCTGACCAGGCCAGGGAAACGCGAGAAGGAACTCGCCTGGTACCTCCCGGTGCTTTTTAAACGGAAACAGAGCTTCTAGCCCAGACTCTATTTTTGTCTCATTTTTCAATAATCAGCATATTTTTTCATGTAAAAAAAAACACCCGCTTTGCACCCACGTGCCAGGCTGGAGACACCCCGGCCCGTGACTCTCAGGGCCACCCCCACCCGCTCCGATCCTGCTCAGGCCCCGGAGTCTGCTTAATCCGAGGAAAGAACCTCATGTGGAACACAGGTCCCCGCGTTTCTCCCTTTCTCCGACCTCCCTGCTCTGCTCCCGCGCGGCCTCCCCGACAAAAGCCGATGCCTCCCTCGCTTCCCTAAGCGAGACACCGCAGGCCAGACCGGGTGCGCTAGCTCCCTCCTGGCTCGGGGTTGGCCTTGACTCAGTGCTGACCCTTCCCTCGCCGCCCAGCAGTCGCTGCTGTTTGCTCTTCGTACATGAGAAAGGGCGTCTGAGGTCGGGGTGCAGGCTGCGATGCGGGGAGCCTCCCGTCTCCTGCGGGCGCTGCAGCCGCGCGCTCTGCTGTCACACCTGCTAAGGGACCGGACTGGGCTCACGCGGCCCCCCTGCTTTCAGGTCTCCGCAGTGGCTGTCGCCAGGAAGGGGAGAAGCTGCCTCCAGCGGAAATCGGACTCTAATCCAAGCACATTGCTTGCTATTAACCGGCACAGGGCCTGCTGCCGACGGGTGACTTGCGTGTTTGCAGAGCCCGGCCCATTGGAAACTTTCCTTGACACGCTGCCTTCGGACCCTCCGGGATGGAGGGCGGGAGTGCGGCACCGTCCAGCTTTGGGAACTTGGTTTTTATATTTTCCCGCGAGAACTTTTCTAAGAAGTGGCCTTGCCGCCGGGTCCTGTGCAGGGCCCTGGGCGCTGCCGGCTGGGACCAGGCCACCCCGTGCCTCTCCCCAGCCCTATTTTTGAATTCAAAGAATCTATTTAAAAATTTAATATATGAGGCTTCCTTTCATTCCTCCCCAGCCCTTAAATGGACACAGAAAAGAGATCTACTGTTTGAATAAAGTGACCAGGGACTCGTGTGTCGGTGCCTTACTTCACGGAGGGACAGGCGCGGGTCTGGCGTCCTGCCTGGTGGCCCGGGGTCCGCCGGCTCAGCCCACCCTGTCGGTCCCCGCGGGCCCCGCGGTCTGGTGATTAGCTGGGAGGACCCAGAACTCAGAGAACCATTAGTCTCCCGTTGACGGTTTACTGCGGCCACGGGTGCAGAGCAGCACCAGCACCGCCACCGGCACCGGCGGAGCCAGAGGGACCGGCCTGAGCTCCCGGCGGCCCTTCCCTCGGGGTGTGGACGCTCCTGTTCCAGCCCCACTGGGCGCCCAGAGGCCCTTCCCTCAGGGTGTGGATGCCCCTGTCCAGCCCCGCTGGGCGCCCAGAGGCCTGCGGTGCTGCCTGGGGAGCAGCCACCTCGTCTCCGTCTCCGGGTGAGCACAGCATCTGCCTGGACCTGCCCGAGCCCCGTGTTCAGAGACGCCCCATTAGAATATTCCGGGGGGCTTCTCGGCCTTTCTGCCTCCCCATGCGTGGGTGTGAGCTCACCCCGCCTGCGGGGGGGCCCTTCCCTGCTCGGCCCCAGATGCCGGGCTCGGGACAGTTCTGCATCGAAAGATGGTGAGTGAGGCGGTGGGAGGGAGTGACTTGGGCCAGTGTCCCCGCCACGTGCACATGTGAAATGGGGAAGTTAAACCCCCGGGTGATCGGGAGGGGCCCCGGGTGACAGTGGAGACCGCGGTCCGACGGGACGGGCAGGGGCCGCACTGTGTGCACAGGAAGCTCCTGGTGGGCATCACCACATCCGCCTCCTCCACGCTCCCACCCCCTGTTGCTGCAAGTCCCACCGCCCCGCCTGAGTGACCTGGCACCGCGGGTTGTGAAATCTCAGCCCCGGGAGCAGCTGGGTGAGCAGGCGGTTCCACTGTCGCCTGGCTCCGCCCCGCGTGCCTTGGCTGATGTTGGTGCCTCCACTGTCGCTGTCACGTGTCGGGCTGGGCCGGTGGGAGTGTCCTAGGCTTTTCCGCTCCACACAGACTGACTGTTTTCACCGTTTATTTATTTGTGTGTATTTTCAGGGTTTTGTTTTCTTTTAGTGGCAGAGCCTTCCATACACACACACACACACACACACACACACACACAGCCGCGTGTGCAAGCTCCATCTACAGAACACAAAGCTGCGATCTGAGGAGGACCCCGTACCTGCCCTGAGCTCTGGCGGCTCCTTCGGAAACACTTTACCACAGTCAAGTTCTGCATTTGTTTGCCTGGTGATTGGACTCGCGTTGGTCTAACT
>NW_006289570.1:1974333-1976395 GCF_000327345.1 Myotis davidii | reverse complement strand
TTCACACAAACACTCCATCCATGCTTTTGTTCCGGCCCTCCGGTCCAGTTTAAGAACCCATTGTGGCCCTCGAGTCAAAAAGTTTGCCCACCCCTGCAATAGACGATACATAGCTCATAACTATTTGTTAATGAGTGGCTCAGTGAATGAATGGGTGAGTGAGTGAGTGAGTGAATGAATGAATGATGAAGGCCGGGGGTCCTCACCTCACCGTGTGCTTTGGAGGGTGCTTGCTTTCAGATCCTGCCTCAGGCCCGCGGAACATCACGCCCCAGCTGCTATCTAAGGATGGTGTTCACAAGTTCTTGAAAGGGTGGGAACCATCTGCATGAAACATTTAAAGCAAATTCGCTCACCCAGCTGATCTGGATTTTCAGTTCCGGCGCGAGATATATTTTTGTGACAAGATTCAAAACACTAAGCCGTGTGCAACTGAATAATGTCACTGTCCCAGAAAAGGCCCCTGTGCTAGACTTTAAATAAATCAGCTTTGAAATGCCACTTGCGAGTTGTTTCTATGGTATCAACCTATTTCAAGTCGTAACTGAGCAAGGATTTCCCCCCCAAATCTTTCAAAGGCAGGATGGGACCCGTGCAGCGTGGCACTGGCTGCTAAGGGGGGATCAGGTGTGGGGGCCGGGTGGCCACAGACATCCCTGGGAAGGTGGGGGATTGGAGAGATGACGTATGCAGGGGCTTGTCTCTGTGACCCCGAGCAGACAGGGGTCACTCCAGAAGTTCTGGCTCCAACAAGTGGGCAGAAATGGTGTGGGGCCCCATGCACTGGCTGCAAGTCTGACCTCCGGGGTCCGGGAACCGGCTCTGTGCTGAGACTCGCTGTGTAGCCCTGGCTGCTTCCTGTGGGATGGCTCCTCCATCACCTCGTCTGTGAAAAGGGAGGGACCGACCCATGAGCATCGGAAGGCCCTGCCCGGCTCCTGCAGAGCTGCCTTGTTGCTTGGCAACCCCTCCTGGGAAGGCTCCTGTCTGAGTACCTCATTGAAAATCTGAACACGGGCCTTGGTGTCCTTGAGTCCCAAAGCAAGGGTTTCTCTGGGCAGTGACTAGAGGCCAGGATGGGTATGGGATCTTGAATCGAAACTTCTTGAACCCAGAAATCCTGAAAAACTACTCACCTTTAAGGCTGAGAGGCCTTCCATGTGAAGGTATGAAATTGGGTCTTTTAAATTAAAAGAACCCCAACCATGTACAAAATACTTATTACTCTAAGAGCATTATATGCATCAATTAGCTCCCCCTCCCCCATTTTGTGTCCTGGAAACCACCCTTTTAGAGCAGTGCTGTCATTATCCCCATTTTACAGGTGAGAAAACTGAGGTACTGAGAGGTAAAGCAACCTGCCCCCAGTCCCAAACCTAGGAAGCAGAAAAATGGAGCTTGGGATCCTTGAAGGTTTACTCTAGAAACTCCATTTAAAAAATTCTAAATGCATAGAAGTTTTTTCTCTCAATCATATAAAATTAGATTGTGTAAGTCAGAGACCCTGGAACTGTTCCACACTGAAGGAGACTAAAGAGACACGGCGATTAAATGCAACACATGACTATGAACTGCGTCTTTTGCTGTAAAAAAAATTTATTGGGTGCTGTTCTCAGAATGTCCACAAGAGGGCACTATTTTGACTTCCCTGCAGGGCCAGAGCCCTCTGGGTCTCTCAAAAGGGTTTTCAGACTCGCAGAATTCATTACTAGGGTGCTGTTCTCAAAATGTCCACAAGAGGGCACTATTGCAACTCTTCCCTGCAGGGCCAGAGCCCTCTAGGTCTCTCAAGTTGATGCCCTAAAACCCCCAAATACTTTCGTATTTCCAACCAAGACATTTCCAATGTAACTGCAAAATAACCATCAAAATCAGGAAATTAACATTGGGCACATCACTGCCATGGACACCTGAGATTCTATTTGAATTTTGCCAGTTGTCCCAATACATTTTCTTTTTTTCTTGAGAACAGTACACTAGTAAGGGGAGGGTTGCAATAGTGCCCTCTTGTGGACATTCTGAGAACAGCACCCTAGTAATGAATTCTGCGAGTCTGAAAAGA
>NW_006289570.1:1973016-1974221 GCF_000327345.1 Myotis davidii | reverse complement strand
GCAGGGATGGGTTACAATAGTGCCCCCTCTTGTGGACAAATCTGAGACAGCACCCAATAAATTTCTTTACAGTAAGATCCAGTTCAGAATCCTGTATTGCATTTACTAGTAATTGCCATGTCTCTCAGTATGGTACAGTTCCAGGGTCTCTGACTTACACGACCTTGGCACTTTTGAAGATTACAAGCAAGTTTTTTGGTAGAATGCCCTTTATTTGGGTTTGTCTGATGTATACTCGTGATTTGGTTCTGATTATGTATTTTTGTCAGGAACATCACAGGAGCGATGCTGCAATTTTCTCAAGGCATCCTACCAAGTGGCATGTGATTGCGATTTGTCCTATTCTTGATGTGCGCTCGAATCGGAGCCTGCGCTCTTTAAAATATATTTTTATTGATTTCAGAGAGGAAGGGAGAGGGAGAGAGATAGGAACATCAATGATGAGAGAGAATCATTGATTGGCTGCCTCCTGCACGTCCCCCACTGGGGACCGAGCCCGCATCTCGGGCATGTGCCCCTGACCGGAATCAAACCCGGGACCCTTCAGTCCACAGGCAGAAGCTCTATCCATTGAACCAAACCGGCCAGGGCCAGGATACGGTCTTGCCCTTCATTATTCCCACACGAAGGCCTGTCCCGCCCGCCTTGAAGTCTCACAATTCCTCACTAGTATCCTATGAACGAGTCCTATATCCCCGTTTCACAGATTTAGAATGTGAGGCGGGCAGAAGAGCCACCAAGGAGGCTCGGCGACGTCCATCCCTTTTATCACAGGCTGGGCGTCGCCACGAGGCACACGCGGCAGGGAGGCGACTGGCCGGGGCATCAGCCCCCGCCCCACCCCCAGCCACGTGGGACCCTGAGAATCCGCGCCTGCTTT
The DNA here is from genome assembly GCF_000327345.1 of Myotis davidii. Classification (NCBI taxonomy): domain Eukaryota; kingdom Metazoa; phylum Chordata; class Mammalia; order Chiroptera; family Vespertilionidae; genus Myotis; species Myotis davidii. The sequence continues at coordinate 1,973,341 of NW_006289570.1, read as the reverse complement.
CTAGCATCTCCGCCCTGCCGCTCTGAGCCACGGCCGCGCCAGGCTTTCTTGCTGCCATGGCAACCAGCGCGCCGTTTCCACTCTGACGTCATTGCCGGTGCGCCGGTCCCTGCACTTCCGGAATTCGGGTACCAACTTCCGGAACCGCGCTTCTCGCTCGCAGTAGGAGTTTGTTTGGGACGTTGAGCTCGTAGGAGGTGAGCTGGGCTGGGGGGCGGAAGGGACGGGGACTCCGTCCCAGGGGAGCGGGTGTCAGTGCCCTGGAAGGGGGCAGCCTCGGCCCCGCTTCCGTTTCGCAGAGGCTCGGCCGAGCCCGAGAGGGGCG
>NW_006289570.1:1965287-1972826 GCF_000327345.1 Myotis davidii | reverse complement strand
CGAGCCGAGCGCTCTCCCACGCGTGACAGTCCTGCGATCGTTACCAGGCCCGGTGCCCACGGCCCTGGGGCTCCGCGGGGCATTTTCCTCTTTTGCACGCGGGCGGGTCGGATGCAGAAGCGCCCGGAGGGAGTCGAAGGAGCAGGGAAACTACCTGAGAGAGTGGGGCTGGTGGGCGCCGCCTGGGAAGCCCTGGCTCCCTGTCGCTGAGGCCGCCGGCGGACAAGGGTCCAGTTACTGCCGTGCGGTCCGTGGTCACCGAGTGGCGCCCTTGCTGGGCAGTGCCTGGGAGGGGGGGCATTTGGACGCGGGCGGCCTGGTTTCCCCGTCCTCGGTAGGCTCACTCCGGCTCTAACGATGACAGTGGCAATCATGGGACCCGGGAACAGCTGCTCCCCTTGAGCACTTACTCGGAGTGAAGTGTTTCAAGTAGCAGCTCCTGGGCGCGCCTTACCGGCCCCTCCAAGGCGCGGGTGGTGCTTAATGCGGTGGGTGATGGTGGAAGAGGCAGCTGAAGCTCATTGCCCGCTGCCGGGAGCTGGTGGTGTATTCCAGTCGGAGATGCTGGACTGTTACGCTTGTGCGCCCACTCGCCGCTGCCTTCCAGCTCCGCAGGTCGGTTCGTGTTTGGGGAGGAGAACGGAGTCTTGGGGTCTCAACAGGTGATGCACTTCAGAAAGCACATTCTAAAGAAGTCGCTCCCTGGGGGCGCCAGGGTCCGGAGAGAACTCTCTCAGACGTAAATGTGGAGTAGGGGGTGCTGTCTGCACACCTTCGGAGGCAGTCACTTATAGAACAACGTGGTTATTTTTGTGAGAGATGTTTTATGACACTGACTAGGACAAGGAATTACATGGTTAGGAATCACAGACTCTTGGGACGAGCCTTTTGTGTCCCCTTAGTGCCCGTTGCTTCCTGAAACACGGTTGTTTTTGTGTGTGGGGGTTTTGTTTTGTTTTTAATACATTTTTATCGACTTCAGAGAGGAAGGGCGAGGGAGAGAGAGAGAGAAACATCAATGATGAGAGAGAATCATTGATTGGGTGCCTCCTGCACGCCCCCCACTGGGGATCGAGTTTGAAACCCCGGCTTGTGCCCTTGAGTGGAATTGAACCCAGGACCCTTCAGTCTGCAGGCCTATCCACTGAGCCACACCGGCTAAGGTCTAAAGTGCGACTGTAATGCCTGCTTGCTTAGCTTGTCACAGTGATGGACGGACTTGGGAGTTTGCAGGGAGTTGGGAAGGCAGGCAGGAAGAGGAACTCTCAAGGAAGTCTTGCACTGATGCTCAGAACTGATCACCGACTGCGCCTCTTTCGTCTGTTCCCTCAGTGACTGGCCATGTCGCTGTCCCACTTGTACCGGGACGGGGAAGGCCACATGGATGACGACGACGACGAGAGGGAGAACTTTGAGATCACTGACTGGGATCTGCAGAATGAGTTCAACCCCAACCGGCAGCGGCACTGGCAGACCAAGGAAGAGGCCACCTACGGAGTGTGGGCAGAGCGAGACTCGGATGAAGAGAGGCCCAGCTTCGGGGGCAAACGGTACCGGCTGCCATGGGGCTGCTTCCTTCTGCTTTAGGGAAGGGGCTGGGGTAGAGAGAGGGGGCCTTGGGAGCTACCCCACTAACTATACCTCTCTCCTGGCCTTGCCGAGTCCCTTAGCCAGGACATCAGCTAGGGAGGCCCGTTTTCCTCTAGAGCAGCCGTGGGCAAACTGTGGCCCTCGGGCTGGATCCGGCCCATTTGAAATGAATAAAACTAAAAAAAAAAAAAGACCATACCCTTTTATGTAATGATGTTTACTTTGAATTTATATTAGTTCACACAAACACTCCATCCATGCTTTTGTTCCGGCCCTCCGGTCCAGTTTAAGAACCCATTGTGGCCCATGAGTCAAAAAGTTTGCCCACCCCTGCTCTAGAGGCTCGAGTGCTGTCCTTCCGCTGCGTTAACCACTGCTCAGTGTTACTGAGCAGTTATGTGGGGCCTGGTGCTAGCGGCCCAGACCCCAGTGGGTGGAGACAGGCGTGAGTCAGCAGCTCACATATGGGAGTTGGTAACTGATTTAGGGTTCCCACTCGGGGCGTTGTGTCTGCCTGCAGGGCCCGAGACTACTCCGCGCCCGTCAACTTCATCAGCGCCGGCCTCAAGAAAGCGGCGGCGGAGGAGGCGGAGCTGGAAGATTCTGACGATGAAGAGAAGCCTGTTAAGCAGGAAGAATTTCCTAAGGATTTTGGGCCGAAGAAGTTAAAAACGGTAATATCTTTTTTCTTTTCTTTTTAAATATGCTTTTATTGATTTCAGGGAGGAAGGGAGTGGGGGAGATAGAAACATTAATGACGAGAGAGAATCATTGATCAACTGGCTCCTGCACGCCCCCTACTGGGGATCATGCCTGCAACCCGGGCTTGTGCTCTTGACCAGGATCGAACCTGGGACCCTTCAGTCTGCAGGCTGATGCTCTATCCACTGAGCCACACCAACCAGGGCCAAAGAACAGTAGCATCTTTATGGAAGGACTGTGGCCTTAGCCATGTCCTCGGAAGGTCACTGCAGCCTAAGCCCCTCCTAGCGGGTGGGGGCCCAGCTGGAGTCCGGTTGCTTCCGGGTTGAAGTGTGCCGTGCAGTCTCTCCACATCAGACACACACTCGGTCTGTGTGACCTGCCATGGTGCCTGCGACCGCCAGGCCATTCCCCCAGTCGAGCTTGCTTGCTTAGGTTTTCCATCACCTGAGCTCTGCTGTTGCTTTGCAGGGTGGCAATTTTAAACCCAGCCAGAAAGGCTTTGCAGGAGGAACCAAGTCGTTCATGGATTTTGGCAGCTGGGAGAGACACACGAAGGGAATCGGGCAGAAGCTCCTGCAGAAGATGGGCTACGTCCCTGGGAGGGGCCTCGGCAAGAACGCACAAGGTACGGGCCGAGGAGGGGAGTGTCTGCTTTGCTCCTTGGAAAGTATCTGGACTCCTCAGCCCGGGCCAGCACAAGACAGACTGTCTCCTATGCTGCCTGGTAGTGGGAGAGAAACTGTTCCAGATGGAGCAAACTATTTCTTTGTATTGGCTGATGAAGGCATTGAAATTCAAGAGCTCAGTACTGGAAGGAGTCAAACAAACCAGAATGTCAGAGCCAAAATTTTTCAAAAAAAAAAAAAAAAAAAGAGGACTTTGTTGCCAATATTTAAAAGTGAGACCCTCGCTCCTGAAATTCTAGACCTGCCTGCAGTGATGGGTTCAGCTAAATCCTAGCTGCCCGGGACTGCTCCTGGAGGCAGTCTCCGCCCTTCCCTCCCCCCTTCCCTCCCCTCCCCTCCCCCAGCCCCATTTGACTTGTTTTCGTTGACTTTCCTGGGCCCTGAAAGCTTGAGAGTCCGTGGTCCCTGCTTACAGGCATCTCAGCTCTGCAGAGGCAGCTGTTCGTCCTCCAGAAAATCCATAAAGCCCTGTGTGTGGCTTTTTAATAGCAGGAGCCGTGGAGCTGCAGGCCGGGCTGAGCAAACCCTGCATTTGCTCCCTCCATTCTCCCAGGCGCTCTGCCGCCTGTCCTTTCCCCCCACCCAGCCTCAGACACATGCTGGGGACACAGCTCCCCGCACACATCCCCACCTCAGTCCCAGGGCCACCAGCCCACGCAGGTGCCTTCTTCCTGCAGACGGCTTCCCTGGGCCTGGAGCCTCTGCCAGGGGCACTACCACCTGGAGTTGGTAGTAGTTTCTGTCATTCATTCATATCCCACTAAGTGACAGTTAAATCCAGGTGATGTTGAAAACATTAGCTTATGAGAAATCCACAAAGGGACGATAGAGATGGTGGCCAGGAAAGAGGAGGGGATGTTCTCATTGAGATTTCAACAGCACTGACTGGAAGTGGGAGGCGGGGGAGAGTTTGGGGGAGGGGAGATCTGTATTGAAATGCTGGGGTCTTGGTTAGAAACTGTTACTAGAACATTTCATTCCAAGGCTTACACACGTTACAAACAAGCGAAGCAGTTGGTCTGAACGTCAATTAGGTGGCTCTCCAACGCAGCTTCACCTGCTCCAGGCGGAATCGCCATACGGTGTCACCTGAATCACTGCACTTTACAGCTGAAGGCTTCCGATCCAGCAGAGAATTGTGTGCCGAGTTCCCAGTTGCAAATGAATTGTTCTCCTCTCCTCGCATCCACTACGAAATGGATGCGGGTGGAGATGGAGGTCTGTGTGGGACCTAAATGCCTCACGCAGCCCTGGTCTGTGGCAGCTCAGGGTCCAGCCACAGGACGTGGGCGGGAGTGAGGGACAGAGACAAGCTCTCCTCCCTGGGCCCCGTCTAGTGTGCATGAGGCCCCAGACATGAAATCACGAGGGGCGGATTCAGAGACAAGAACTGCTGTGACCTGAAGCCTCTCCCTTTTCCTTTTGCTGAAACTCGTCAGGTATCATCACGCCGATCGAAGCCAAACAGCGGAAAGGAAAAGGCGCCGTGGGAGCGTACGGCTCCGAGCGGACCACCCAGTCCCTGCAGGACTTCCCTGTGGTGGACTCGGAGGAGGAAGCGGAAGAGGTAACGGGAAGCCTGGAGGCGGGGCCTGTCATTTGTGTGTGTGCGTTCGCTCATTCACTGTCAGTCTTCAGGTGGCGATTGCCCCGGTCACAGGCCAGGCTGGAGGGTGGGCGGCCGTGACCAGGGGCTTAGCGCCTGTGGACAGTCGGTGGTCATCGGCGGCAGGGTTAGAAAGAGCAGCACCTGCTAAGTGCCAAGGGAGATCAGATGGGCCGGGGGAGGTGGGGGGCTTGACGTAAATGGGGTCAGGGCAGACCTCTTAGGAGGAAGACATTTCAGGTAACACCTGGCAGAAGGGAGGGCCTCAGCCACAGGGGAGTGAGGAGGCCAGAGGTCAGAGCAGCCCGGAGCCGGACAGTGGAGACCTCCGGAGGCGTGCAGGATGGCAGCACATGGAGGGGGGAGGGAGGGGCGTGCATGGCGGTGGGAGGCCCACACCGCCCGCCTAGAAGCCACGTCAGGTGCTCGGGTCTCCTCCCACGTGCAGCAGGGGCACCTGTCAGCTGGGCATCGCTTTGCTTCAGCGACAGGAGGGGCCAGCTCTCTTGATGGAGTTACTTTCTTCTCCTTTGCATTTATGGGGGAGGCAGGATGCCACAGAGACACGTCATTATTCTCGTCATTGGCCCTCTCCTTCTTGATAGTGGGCTGACGACTGAGCCACGAGGTCTCAGACTTAGACACTAACAGGTGCCAGGCATGTGGCGTCAGTGATGTAGGTGAGCAGGTGTGTGGTGGGGCCTGAGGCAGACATGTAGAGGGTAGTGTCTACCCAGCTCTAGGTGACTATTGGAATGTGGGCTCAGTGTTGCCCGATTTTTCTGATTTCCTCAAAGTAGAAGTCCAGATTATCTTCTTTTTGAGAAAAAAATTACCACTCTTTTTAAAATACATTTTTATCGATTTCAGGGAGGAAGGGAGAGAGAGAGAGAGGGAGAGAGAGAGAGAGAGAGAGAGAGATAGAGAGAGAGAGAGAGAGAGATATCAGTGATGAGAGAGAGAATCATTGATCGGCTGCCTCCTACACACCCCACACTGGTATGGAGCCCCCACACACACCCAGGCATGTGCCCTGACCGGGAATCAGACTGTGACCTCCTGGGTCCTAGGTGGATGCTCAACCACTGAGCCACGCCTGCCGGCTACCAGTCTTAAACTAACACCGTGAGAAAAACAAGTGACAAACACAGCCCACTGCTGGGGGCCGGAGTCCACGATCCTCAGGCCAAGCTCCCACCCGTCCTGTACACCTTCCTCCAGGCTCCGCAGACCCTGTGAGAGGCTCTGCCCGAAGCCGAGGGGCCAGTGGTTTGCCTGCACTTGGTTAGAACCAGGGCCTGTGTCCTTAAGTCCCTGATGCTGTTTTCTACGCTTTACGTGAGGCAGACTTAGAACAGCAGTGCCTGCCACCTAGGCGATCAGGAAATGGCTTTATTTTTGTTTCTCTTTCCAATCAGTGTACCTGCCTTCTGAACCCCACTATTTGTAAGGGGGGGCAGGTGTCGAGTATCATTAGGGTTTAGTGTCACACAGGCACAATCCTAGCATGACCTTGTGAAGGTCGAAGGGAGCGGCCCCACCTGCCGTCAGAAGGGGCCTCTGGTGTGACGGACGCACCCTCTCGTCCAGGAGTTTCAGAAGGAGCTGAGCCAGTGGAGGAAGGACCCCAGCGGGAGCAAGAAGAAGCCCAAGTACTCCTACAAGACGGTGGAGGAGCTGAAGGCCAGGGGCAGAACCAGCAAGAAGCTCACGGCTCCCCAGAAGGAGCTTTCGCAGGTCAAGGTACGTGGCCTCGGGCTCCGGGCCAGGAGGGGGCGCCTGGCCGGTTTGGTTTTGTTCATCCTCTTCTCACGGGATAGCAGCCTGTCCCTTCCCTGTGCTCACACGGTCAGTAAGTCACCTGGTTCCTGCCGTGTGCCCGGCACCCGTGTGTGAGCCGCACACCCGCCTCTGCTGAAGCTCACAGCAGTGAAGGGTTAGACTCCGTGTGGGTGTCTTCCCTGCGTGCACAGTCCAGAGACGGCTGTGCTGTGACTGGTCCCCTTACTGCTAGGCCTGTAGCCATTTCCTGGCTTTTAGATAAGCTGGTGTGCACATAAAGCCGTGTCTTTGTTTCGTTTTTAAGGACAGATTCTCAGAGTACAATCAGGTAAAGAACAGGCCGGTCTTTAAGGCTCTTAACACCGGGAAGGGTTCAGGTTAGGGTGCAGGAGCCCTCAGGGCAGAGCAGCATTGAATGTCCTTTTGAGAACAGATGGCATTTTACATGTCACTTCCCCTCGCAGCGAGGACGGCACAGGCCCACTGCCCCCACAGCTATGCACAATAGCGGGCTCTACACCTTTCCCCTCGAAGCGCGTCTTCCCGGCCCTGTGTCTGTTTCAGAGGCAGCAGTGGCGAGTGCTAACCTGTCCCTCTGCCCTCTCCCAGGTCATAGACATGACGGGCCGGGAGCAGAAGGTCTACTACAGCTACAGCCAGATCAGCCACAAGCACAACATCCCCGACGACGGGCTGCCGCCGCCGTCCCAGCAGCTGCCCCTGTCCGGCAAGGAGGCCAAGGCCCCGGGCTTCGCACTGCCGGAGCTGGAGCACAACCTTCAGCTGCTCATCGACCTCACGGAGCAGGAGATCATCCAGAACGACCGGCAGCTGCAGTACGAGCGGGACATGGTGGTGAACCTCTCGCACGAGCTGGAGAAGATGTCGGAGGTGCTGGACCACGAGGAGCGGGCCATCTCCAACCTCAGCAAAGTCCTGGAGCTGGTGGAGGAGTGCGAGCGGCGCATGCAGCCCGGCTGCAGCCACCCGCTCACCCTGGACGAGTGCGCCCGCATCTTCGAGACGCTGCAGGACAAGTACTACGAGGAGTACCGCATGTCCGACCGCGTGGACCTGGCTGTGGCCATCGTCTACCCGCTCATGAAGGAGTACTTCAAGGAGTGGGACCCCCTCAAAGTGAGTGGTCGGGGAAGTCGGCCCCGCCTCTGC
>NW_006289570.1:1952990-1965219 GCF_000327345.1 Myotis davidii | reverse complement strand
GGGGGGGGGGGGGGGGGGAGCTGCCAGAGGCAGCCTCTCAGCTGCTCTCCTCCCGCAGGACTGCACCTACGGCACCGAGATCATCTCCAAGTGGAAGAGCCTCCTGGAGAACGACCAGCTCCTGTCTCACGGCGGCCAGGACCTCTCAGCAGACGCCTTTCACAGGTCAGCCGGCGGTGGACGCGCCAGGATGCTACCTGCTGGGGGGGCGGGGGAGGGCGCCAGGCCTTCTGCCCCACGCTGGCACTGCTGGGGATTGCGGTCCTCGTTCATTACTTCACCTGACACTTGTCAAGTGTCTACCGAGGGTCAGGCTGACCCTGGGAGTAAAGCAGCCAGCCTTACAGTTCCTATGGCAACTGGAAAAGGCAGTGAACACATGAACCCAGTGGCAGAGGATAAGGAAGGTGTATGCCTCTGGGGTAGGTTTGAGGCAGAGGCCCAGGGGGACATTTAATCTGTAACCAAAGAGAGAGGTGTCTGCTGTGCAGAGCTCTGGGTGGAAAAGCACATGACATCTTGCGAGGGGCTGTGTGTGGGGCCATGAGCCCGTGTGACCCTGCAGCAACCCTGCCAGTAGGTGCTGCCAATAACAAGGTCCCGAGGCTGGGCGGGCAGCCCGGAAAGAGGCGGCAGGTGCAGGTGTGGCCAGCGTGGGGCCCGGCCGGGTGGTTCTCTGCCCAGTGTCCATGCCGCTGCCCTTTCTTACTCTAGAGAAGCGGCTGTGGTGGACCTTGCACACCGTGAACCAGACGGTGCCATTAGCAACCTGCCCTCTGTCTCCCTCACAGGCTGATATGGGAAGTCTGGATGCCTTTTGTTCGAAATATCGTCACCCAGTGGCAGCCCCGGAACTGTGAGCCCATGGTGGACTTCCTGGATAGCTGGGTGCACATCATCCCCGTGTGGGTGCTGGACAACATCCTGGACCAGCTCGTCTTCCCCAAGCTGCAGAAGGAGGTAAGCCCGGAGCCCAGGAACGCCCTCGTGGGGAGCCAGTGCTGCTAGAGCGCCTGTCAGCACAGCTGCCCCGGTAACTCCAGCAGTTGTAGCAGCACGTGTCTCCCCACAGCCCCATTAACAGGGAATTAACTTCGTTTCTTAAAGTGAAAGCTGCCATTTCTGAGCTGTAATACAATTGCTTGGGAATATTTTTATTTGGCTGCCTTAGTACCAAATGTGTCCACACACACACACACACACACACACAAAGGGCTGGACCTGGCGTCCTTGCCATGAACCCCCAGGGCATCGTTTGATCCCCCACAGGCTGCGTGAACGTCGCTGTTTCCCCCACTCCCTGCAGGTGGAGAACTGGAACCCACTCACGGACACCGTGCCCATCCACTCCTGGATCCACCCGTGGCTGCCCCTCATGCAGGCGCGCCTGGAGCCGCTGTACTCCCCCATCCGCAGCAAGCTGTCCAGCGCCCTGCAGAAGTGGCACCCCAGCGACTCCTCTGCCAAGCTCATCCTCCAGCCCTGGAAAGACGTCTTCACCCCAGGCTCCTGGGAGGCCTTCATGGTCAAGAACATCGTGCCCAAGTTGGGTAAGGACGTGGGGAAGCATCCAGGCCAGCAGCTTTGGCCTTGGTTTCTCTGGGCCAGTTTAGTGGTTGTGCTTCTCAGAACAAGGCCTTGGAGCCGCATTAGCACGTGGACTTCTCACCGTCACAGAGGTGCTGTTCTGTGCACTGAGGCTGAATATAAATGAGCCCTTAGGCTGTGGTGACCATGTCAGACTGGTCTAGGCTTCTGGCGACAGGATAGCCGTCGGCGTCCTGGAATTGTCATGGGATTTGATTCTGGGCTAGAGAAGAAAATGACCTTTAAAGGCCAACCACACACCAGCCCCTCAGGCGAAGCTTCTCTCAGAACCTGGCTTTCCTTCCCTTGCAGGCATGTGCCTCGGGGAGCTGGTCATCAACCCCCACCAGCAGCACATGGACGCCTTCTACTGGGTCATCGACTGGGAGGGGATGATCTCCGTCTCCAGCCTTGTGGGGCTCCTGGAAAAGCACTTCTTCCCCAAGTGGCTTCAGGTGCCTTGTTTTGCTTTGCTGGGGGCAGGGGAAGGCTCGCTTAGTTCTTGGGTGGCTGTTGGATGGCAGTGCTGTGACTGCGTAACAAAAATGAGCTACACGGCCGGACAGGAACGAGCAAAGCAATACCAGTGCCCACCATTCATGACCAGGTGCCAGACGCTCTGAGCACTTTATTTGCATTTTTGGGCAGGGACTGGCATCCCTGTTGTCTGCACAGGAGGCGGAGGCTCAGTTGACCTGCAAGGCACACCCCACACTCCTGAGGGCCTGTAGGACCAGGAGTAACAGCAAAGGGCCCCTTTAGATATTTGGCTCCCATTTGTTGCCACTTTGGATGCAAGTTTCTTACTTGCTCGTTTCTGGCAGGTGCTGTGCTCCTGGCTCAGTAACAGCCCCAATTACGAGGAGATCACCAAGTGGTACCTGGGCTGGAAGTCCATGTTCTCAGACCAAGTGCTGGCGCACCCATCCATCAAGGACAAGTTCAACGAAGCGCTGGACATCATGAACAGGGCGGTGTCCTCCAACGTCGGTGAGTAGGGGTTCTGTGAGGGATGTCCTGGCCCTGGGCTCCATGTTTCTGCACATGTAAGAGAACAGAGTCTTCAGGTCCCTGGGGGCTGACTACAGTGTAACTCACCCTCCACTCCAGCAGACCCCGACTCAGCCACCAGCTCTCCTGCGACTGGGAGGGGTGCCTCTGTCTGAATGGAGACAGATTTAAGCAGATTCACACTGGGCCTACCTTCATACCCACTGTGCTGTGTGCCTTTTAAGGTTAATTCGTGCGCCTGCTCAGCCAGCGTTGGGTGTGCTACTTAAGTGTAAGCTCACAGCGTAGTCAGGGCTCAGTCTGACTCTTAGACCAGCGGTTGCCAATCTTTTGGACCTCGTGGACCACTGGTGGCAACCGCTGCCTAAGACCATATTCTTTACCTGTAAAACAGTAACAACACCTACCTTGTAGGTTTTACTAAAAACCTAGAGGGGTTGTTACTGGGAGTGGTGTAGACAGCACTCGCTAGGTGTCTGCTGTGCCAGAAGTGGGCAGCTGACTGTTCATTTAGTATCTACCCCCCTATTGCTCAGGTCTAGGTGAGCCCCTCTAGGGCAGTGTGGAGTGAAACTCCCAGGCAAGATGGGAACAGAATCTGCCCACTAGGAATTCGCCAGAAATCTCCAGCCCAATTCTTACGTGATCACAGCCAGGTGTGCAGGTGCTGGGCCATCTCTTAGTGTTTCATGTCTGAGGAACAGTAGGTTCACGGACATGGCCCATCGCAGCCTAGATTCTGTGCGTATCGGACGCCTCTCCTCACCCCCTGCCCTGTCTCCCAGGTGCCTACATGCAGCCCGGAGCACGAGAAAACATCGCCTACCTCACCCACACGGAGCGGAGGAAGGACTTCCAGTACGAGGCCATGCAGGAGCGGCGGGAGGCCGAGAACATGGCCCAGAGGGGCATCGGCGTGGCCGCCAGCTCCGTGCCCATGAACTTTAAGGACCTCATTGAGACCAAGGCCGAGGAGCACAACATCGTCTTCATGCCTGTCATCGGGAAGCGACACGAAGGGAAGCAGCTCTACACCTTCGGCCGCATCGTCATCTACATCGACCGGGGAGTGGTGTTCGTCCAGGGCGAGAAGACCTGGGTGCCCACCTCCCTGCAGAGCCTGATCGACATGGCCAAGTAGGCGGTGGCCGGGGCGGCTGCACACATTTCTGACTAAATCTTTTGAACCATCTTTGAAAGAGTCACTTCTCTATTCAGTAGGTTCTCCCCACCAGCCAGGTCCCCGAGGAAGGCTGTGGAGTGCGATAAGGGATGTGAGGGACACCAAGTCCTTCCACAGCACATCTCCTCTCCCCTCGAGAGCCAGGCTGAGGGCCTCCTGTTCTCTCCAGAACTGGCCCTGGGAGGACAGAGTCCCTGCAGCCCCCACATGGCCACCCCCGAATCCCGGCGGTGCAGTTGCCTCCGCCAGCAATTCCTACATCACAGCCCGTTGGGCCGGAAGCTGAGGCACCTGCCTGCTTCCTGATGATCTCGAGGTCCTCGCAGTCCCGGTAATCTGGCTCTTCCGGAGATGTCCACGTGTCCGTGGGGAGCTGCTTTAGCTTCTGGACTGGGAACCAGTGCACAGAGGTGTCATTAAACACGTCCGAGTACTGTGCCGTCTGGGGAAACGCCTGCTCCTCCAGTCCTTCTAAAACCTGAGCAGAAAATTCCAAGTCCAGCATGTACCTCGATAGGCACAGTGACCCCCACTCTGCCTTCCTTAGCCCCGCCAGCACGTGTAAGGGCAGACTCCCCAGTGGCGGACTCACACCCGTCCCCATCCCGCCCCTCAGTCAGACAGATACCTTTGCAACATAGGCATAGTTTTTCTGCAGAATCCTTGTCAACAACCTATAAATAAAAAGGTTTTTAAAGCAGGATTAGGAGGTACGAGAGTGGTTTTATCCAGTTGAAGGCATACGGCAAGGTGACTTAAATATGGTAAGAATGTAAAAACGGGTGTAGAGAAAGTATCCCGCAGGAAATGTGAACGTCCCAGTATCTGCACCCACTTCCTCAAGGGAGCAGGAGGAGGCGACGTAGAAACCCAGTGGCTCCTCCCATTAAACCTGCTGGCCTGAGGCAAGGGAGGGGCTCCCGGAAAAGCACTTCTTCCCCAAGTGGCTTCAGGTGCCTTGTTTTGCTTTGCTGGGGGTGGGGGGATGCGGGGGAGGTTCACTGAGTTCTTGGGTGGCTGTTGGATGGCAGTGCTGTGACTGCATAACAAAAATGAGCTACACGGCCGGGCAGGAGTGAGCGGAGCCAGACTCCGCTTGCTTCACAGCTTGACTCGGTGACAGCTTCTCTGGCCCTCCGTCCAGTTCCTTGGTCCTTTTCCGAGGACCAGCCATGGAAACGTGTTCTGCCTGCGGGTCACTCTGAGGACTGGGCCGCCCGGGGCCTGGCGGTCTCAGCTTACCTTTCCTCCAGGCCTCTGAAGCTGTTCCCGATGATGACCATCTTGGAAAGGGCATCAGCTGACCAGTTGCTCCACAGAAGGTTGTTGTACAGGGCCGTCCCGCAGTGCAGCATGTAGAAGACGGTGGGCTCGCCACGCACACTCCGCTTTCCTTCCTGGGTAAACACGCCCAGATGTAACCACTTCTCACGCGTGAGGGAGACGCCAGGACAGACTAACAAGCTGAGGGTCCTCCCCCCACACACAGAAACGTGTTCAGAGCCTCTGGCTCAACAACAGGGCCTCTTGGGCCCATGAGAGCAGGGGTGTGAGGGTGGCAACAGTGACTGTCCCCCATGCTGCCTGGTGGTCCCGTGTTTCCTGGGTCACTTTCTGCAGGTCCCTATCACAGCTGCGCCCTTTTCCAATGCCCCCTCTTGAGAACTATTGCTCCACAGGAAACACAAGGCCGGCCGCTTGCTGTCTGGCCCCTGCTACCTCTTCTGCAGGTCCCTATCACAGCTGCGCCCTTTTCCGATGCCCCCTCTTGAGAGCTATTGCTCCACAGCCAAACTCCTAGCAGGAAACACAAGGCCAGCAGCTTGCTGTCTGGCCCCTGCTACCTCTGGGCCTCCTCTCCACTCTCCTTCCAGCTTCCCTTCTGTTCCTAACGGGCAGCGGTTCCTGAACAGCCAGCTCTGCACAGGCTGCCTGCAGCCCTGGGCCTGTCCCCCAGCAAACGCCTGCCTGCAGCCCTGGGCCTGTCCCCCAGAAAACTCCTGCCTGCAGCCCTGGGCCTGTCCCCCAGAAAACTCCTGCCTGCAGCCCTAACCCTGTTCCCCCAGAAAACTGCCTGCCTGCAGCCCTAACCCTGTTCCCCCAGAAAACTGCCTGCCTGCAGCCCTAACCCTGTTCCCCCAGAAAACTGCCTGCCTGCAGCCCTAACCCTGTTCCCCCAGAAAACTGCCTGCCTGCAGCCCTAACCCTGTTCCCCCAGAAAACTGCCTGCCTGCAGCCCTAACCCTGTTCCCCCAGAAAACTGCCTGCCTGCAGCCCTAACCCTGTTCCCCCAGAAAACTGCCTGCCTGCAGCCCTAACCCTGTTCCCCCAGAAAACTGCCTGCCTGCAGCCCTAACCCTGTTCCCCCAGAAAACTGCCTGCCTGCAGCCCTAACCCTGTTCCCCCAGAAAACTGCCTGCCTGCAGCCCTAACCCTGTTCCCCCAGAAAACTGCCTGCCTGCAGCCCTAACCCTGTTCCCCCAGCAAACTCGTGGCTGACCCGCAAATCCCAGCTCAAGACCCAGGAAGCTCCCTCCATCCCCCAAAGAGAACGGTCTCCTTCCCATCTCAGTTCCTCGCTCGCGGGTCTGCCTTTCTGACTTCATTTACTTGTCTGCAGGCCGCATGCCTTGATGTGGCCGGGGCTCCCTGAAGACGGGGACTGGCTCCCATTTGCCGCGGCCTCCCAGAGCTCCTTGCCCAGCAGAGCAGGCACTCAGAAAAGCTGATCTGTATTAAGTGGCCGTGTTTTAGGAACTTGCCAACATCGGCAAACGAGTCCCTGTTTCAGCTGGGCCTCATTTTCATCGTAAGCAATGAAATGGCAGTTTCTCAAAACAGGAATCAAATGGTTATTTTATAATCCCCAAGACAATACAAAACGAAACTCAGAGGTACTCGCCTCGAGTGGGAAATTTCCTTTTTCCAGGCCTCAAGAACTTTCGAACCCCAACGATTTTAGGAGGTGCCGGGGGGACAGAAGCTTCATCCACAGCTCAGCCAGGTGCCGTGGGAATGGCTGACTACAGCTCCAAAGAGGGGAGCCATTCTGTCCCCTTTTATTGCCTCCCTGGGAATAGGGTCAAGTCCAACCAGAAAACCCACATTTGAGGCACTGAGATTGTGTGTCCTTTTAATATTTCAGTAACAGTAAATACCAATCTAGCATAATTTCTGGACACACACTCGTCGAAATTTTATGAACCTAACGTTCTAGTTTACGCCATTTGTGTAATTTACTTTTCTCTGATGGGCACAACAGTCAAAACGTGGGTAACTAGTCACACGCACAGGCACCGGGAAAGCAACGGAGAGGAGGGACTGCCGTTTCAAAACAAAACAAAAAAAATCGCAACCGCGGGTCAGAGCCTGGGGTCCGCGGGTCAGCAGTTCCCCTAGCTCCACGCTCCCCTTTCCAAAGCCACTCACCTCGTTCTCACCGAGGACAGTCACCCCCAGGGTGGTAAGAACTGCAATTTCCAGTTGGCTAAACAGAGGGTCATACACCCAGCAGTGACTTCTGGGAATCTGCAGGAGGGAAGGAGTTATTGCCACCACATGCCTGTGTGCACGCCGTGGGCAAGACCAGGAGAGGGGTGGTAAGAGGAGTCCAAAATGTACCTGGCACTTTTCCAGGAAGAGAAGCAAGAAGGCGAGCTGGCTTCTAGCGATGGCGCAGGTGGCGAAGCTCCCAATGCCGTAGCACACACACTTCCAGCCGCTGGTCCCCGGGACCGGGGTCTCTCCCGGGATGGAGCCCGGAGCCGCCCCCAAGTCACCTGGTGAGGAGTCTAGGTGCAGGCTTCCAATGGCTTCCGAGAGAGCCCCCACAGGGGCATCCAGCTGTTCCAGATGTTTCTTAAGACATGTGCTGATGGTTTCTGAGAGAGCAGGCCCCCACGTATAGTCAGAGTGACCCTGTGCACCCCTCAGCCACCAGAGCAGCCCACAGGCCAGGGAGCAGGGCAGCAGCAGCGTCTCCTCCTCAGAGAGGGGACCCCAGAGCCTGCAGCCCTGGGATGCTCTGTTCCCAGCATCCTGGGACGCGCCGCCGTGTCCCCCGGAGCTGACAGGCTGGCTGTCCGGGTCCCCGGCCCCCCGCAGCCCACACCTCAGAGAAGGGTTTGCAAAGAAATCGTTGGCATTTATGGACTCGATTTCTATCTAACATACTATGTAAACGCATTCTAGTTTAACAGGAGGTCCCTGGTAAACTCAGGTTATGCCTTGAAATTCCAGCTTTTTTTTTATTATAACAAAGAACGAGGAGCAGAGCTCTTAATATCACACTATACACGGCCGGAGTAAGAATATTTAATGTGTAAAAAAAGTGTGGTTCAGTGATTGGGTGTCAACCCATGAACCAAGAGGTCACTGGTTCGATTCCCAGCCAGGGACATGTTGGGGTTGCAGGCTCGATCCCCAGTAGGGGCTGTACTGGAGGCAGCCTATCGAGGATGTTTCTCTCTCATCGATGTTTCTATTTCTCGATCCCTCCCACTTCCTCTCTCTCTAAAGAGCAATAGAAACATATTTTTAAAAAAGGTAGGCTGGGGCTTCTGGAGTCTAACAAAAACTACTCTATTTTTTTTAAAATATATTTTATTGATTTTTTACAGAGAGGAGGGAGAGGGACAGAGAGTTAGAAACATCGATGAGAGAGAAACATCGATCAGCTGCCTTCTGCACAACCCCCACTGGGGATGTGCCCGCAACCAAGGTACATGCCCTTGACCGGAATCGACCCTGGGACCCTTCAGTCCGCAGGCCAAGCTAGCCATTCCCACAAGAAGGAAAGGTCGCATGAAAAACTGGCCCTTTCAGTCCTTGCTGTGAAAGAAGTGGGAAAAGCTTTTGGAAAACCGCCAGACAGTGATATCGAGTTGGTCACTGCCTTTCGCTGACTCATTTCCTTTCTGGGAATATATCCCAAGAACATCAACTGAAACTTGGTAAAAGCTCAATGCAGAAAGGTGCTCATTGCAAACTTATAATTAAAAAACAAAGGAAACAAAGCAAATGCCCCTCAATAAAAACGGTAACTACTGTACGACTACTGTTAGGTCCACTCCACGTATTATTTATGTTCCCACACATACTGTTTAGGAAGAGAGTATAACCGCGGGGGAGGGGGGGGCACACTGTAATCTCAAGGAAAAGGAGCAGGATAACCAATCTCAGAACAATGACAATCACAGCTCACAGTCCCTGTCTCCTGGGCAGCAGGCACGCACCATTCTAAGCACCTGGACAGCCTCACTTAAGAGGCGAAATTACCCTCCAGGACATGCCTATCATCTCCATTTCACAGGTGAAGAAACAGGGTCAGACTTAGTTAAGAGCCAAAACACGCAGCTGTGAGGCGGAAGTCAGAACCAGAACCCACATGTACACCACCCTTAAGCAAAATGTCATCCAATGAGGGTGGGATTCCTTTCTCTGCCCATATTCAGGCCCCTCCCACCCCCCCACCCCCCTCAGCCTTGGCAAGGTACTCACCCAGCGCTGAGCTCCAGAAGTCAGAAACGCGCAGGTCTTCCCTGTTGAGAAAAACGGCGAGGTCATCCCCATTCTCCTCAGGCGGCCCTGACAGTGACCCCCCTGTCCATAGCCTGGATGTGGGGAGCATGAAGGAGGCCCTCAGACGCAGAGCCCACCCTGAGTGACAGGAGGAGGAGACACGGTGAACATGGCAGAGCCAGAGCACGTACTGCTGGGGCTCAGAGGGCTTCCTGGAGGAGTCCCCACACTGGGCATCGAGCCCGCAACCGGGCATGTGCCCTGACTGGGAATCAAACCCGGGACCCTTCAGTCCGCAGGCTGACACTACCCACTGAGCCAAACCAGCTAGGGCATAAAGACATTTTCTTTATGTATTAACAACGTGCTTTTACAGAGTAGCATTAAATAAATGTTTGGGGAAAAGGAGAAGTCTCAAATAAACAACCTCACTTTACATCTCCAGAAACTAGAAATAGAAGGAAAAGCTAAGCCGAAGTTAGTAAAGGAAGGAAATAACAAAGATTAGAGCAGCGGTACTCAACCTGTGGGTCGCGACCCCTTTGGCGGTCGAACGACCCTTTCACAGGGGTCGCCTAAGACCATCCTGCATATCAGATATTTACATGACGATTCATAACAGTAGCAACATGACAGTTAGGAAGTAGCAACGAAAATAATTTTATGGTTGGGTCACAACATGAGGAACTGTATTTAAAGGGCCAGAAGGTTGAGAAGCACTGGATGAGAGCCTAAGTAAATGAAATACACCCAGAGATATTAAAACACACCACCGAAACACAAAGCATCAAAGAGGCTACTGCTAACAATTATATGCCAACGAACTGAACCAACTATAAGAAATGAACAAATCTGTAAAGCATACAACCTTCCTAAACTGAATCATGAAAAACTGGAAAACCTGAACTAACTGATCCCTCGTAAGGAACTTGAAACAGAATTCAAACACCTGGCAACAAACAAAATTCCAGGATCAGCTGGCTTCGCTGGTGAAGTCTATCGAACATGCAAAGAAGATTGAATACCTCTTCTCCTCAAACTTTTCCCAAAACACTGAAGAGGGAGTGCTTCCTAACTTATTTTGTGAGGCCAGCATTACCCTGATACTAGAACCAGGCAAGGTCAACACACACACACACACACACAATTTCAGGCCAATATCTTTAAAGAACATACTGTATATGCAAAAATCCTAAATAAAATACTAGTAAACCAAGTACAACAATACATCAGATGGGTCATACACCATGTCCAAGTGGAATTCATTCCAGGGATGCAATGATGGTTCAACATCCAAAAATCAATGGACCTGATACACCACATTAATAAGACATAAATAAATCACATGACAATCTCTATAAGTGCAGAAAAAAACATCTGACAGGATACAACATGAATGATGATTGAAAACTCAATAAAAATGGCTATGGAAGGAAAGCATCTTAACATAATCCGGCTACATATGACAACCCCCCACCTAGCATCATACTCAATAAAGAAAAACTCAAAGCTTTTCCTCGTGATCCTAATTCTGGGGGAGGGGAGCAGGTGAAATGAGCCTAATTTCTTTCAGTTGTGATGATCCTGCAGCTGTTATTGAAGGCAATGCTAACGGAAGCTGTTATTTACTGAGCCCGTAAAGGACCACAAACAAAAAAGGCAAAAATACAAAAGAACAGAAGCAGGCGATGTTTACGGGGTGTTCCCTCCACTGGGCACTATCCTAAGTGCGACCTGAGGTAGAGAGCGAGGCGTGGGGTGGGAATGGGGGAAACCAGAACAGTGGGGCGCTCTGAGGCACAGGGTTTGGAGTCGCAACGCCGTGGGGTTGCAATTTGGTTCCACACATTACCTATGTCTCGGTAAGACCAGCCGCCCCCAGGATCCCGGTGGCTGAGATGTTCAAATTGATAAAATGCTTAACCGACTGCCAGGCACAAAGCAGCTCAATCACCTGATGATGATCATCATGAAAACCACAATCATGTGCTCCTGTTGCTTCCCAGGCATTAGCAACACCAACAATAGCCAACAATAGCCACCAATAGCCAACAATAACCACCAATAACCACCAATAACCACCAATAGCCACCAATAGCCAACAATAACCAACAATAACCAACAATAGCCAACAATAGCCAACAATAACCAACAATAACCAACAATAGCCAACAATAGCCAACAATAACCAACAATAACCAACATCGGCGTAACAGTGACACCACAAACACTGGTGCTGCGTTCACCACGCCGAGTGTGGAGGCACCGTTCCAAACGGCTTCCATTTACTAACCCACCCAACCCTCAAAACAAGCCTCTAGAGCTGTGGTTCTCAACCTTCCTAACGCCGCGGCCCTTTAATACAGTTCCTCCTGTTGTGGTGACCCCCAACCATAAAATCATTTTCGCTGCTACTTCATCACTGTCATTTTGCTACTGTTGTGAATCGTCATGTAAATATCTGATATGCAGGATGTATTTTCAGTTACAAATTGAACATCATTAAAGCATGGTGATGAATCACAAAAACAATATGTCATTATAGATGTGTTTTCCGATGGTCTTAGGCGACCCCTGTGAAAGGAAAGTTCGACCCCCAAAGGGGTCGCGACCCACAGGTTGAGAACCGCCGCTCTAGAGGTAACTAACTCTTCACGCCCACCTCCCAGATGAGCAAACGGAGGCACAGACGTGACATAGCCGCCCAGGGTGACCCGCGGTGACTGCCATACCAGCGCTCACTGCGATCCGGCCCGCGAGGAGCTCTTGGCCTCCGCTAAACCCTCACAAACAGCCTCCTCAAGGGCTGCACTTCCTCCCCTTGACACCTGGCGAGACGCGGCTCGGCGCGATTCCCACCGGCGCGAACGTTCAGACCGCCACTCACCTGGCCTCCCGGACGCGGCGAAGCACGACTCCGTCGTCCAC
>NW_006289570.1:1942451-1952847 GCF_000327345.1 Myotis davidii | reverse complement strand
GCGGCGCTCCCGGGTTACGTCATCTCCGCGCGCTAGCGCCGCGGGGACCTGTAGGGGGCGGGAGGTGCTGGCGGCGCGTGATCCTGGGGCCTTTCTGCCGCGCGCATAGGTACGGGGGGTGGGGAGGTCGGGGGGTTCGCTGGCGCCCCGCGGCCGCCCGCACTCCGGATCCCGAACCCCGAGCCCCGATCTCCGGGATCGCGGCCTCCCTGCGCGCTGGCCCGGCCCAGGTTGCCCCCGTGCCTGTGCCAGCTAGTTCCCAATTCCCTGGCACCGAGGCCAGACACTCCCCGGGCCCTGGACGGTAACCGATCGCTCCCTGGCCCTTCTCTCCTGCCCCGCTGACCTGCCGAGGCCGCTTCCTACACCATCACCACCACCACCACCCTCGGGTCATAGCGGGTGACTCTGGACTTCCTGCCTGAGCCTCCTGTGGGCACATTCCAACCCCTGCCCCACCCCGGGGCCACTTCCGGCCTCTTCTGGACCTTTCAGAGATAGGAGAGGGGGCCTTGGCAGTGGAGGGCCCAGCCCGCTGGGAACAAGCGTTAAGGGGTCTTAGGCCGCTGTCCTTGGTTCCGCTGTCCTTGGTTCCGAGCGCTTAGATGCCTCGCCCCAGGCTTCCAGATACGCTTCAGAGAAACCATGAGCGGGAACCTGTGCAGGCCCAGCCCAAGATACTGCGAGCTGAGGAAAGACAGATTGTACAGACCATGGGGGGGGGGGGGTCCTCTCTAGGGACTTCTCTCTACCAGAGGAGCTTTAAAACACTCCACTGCGCTCCCAGAATAATGACAGGTGGCGAGCGAGCATTTGAAACCATGTCCCTGAGGACATTCATCTTGGAGATACAGTTTTGATGGACCAAGGGCTGTCTTGTGGAGAGGTTAGGCCTCGTTTACTTTTCCTGCAGGGTGTTAGGCGGACCAGTGTGTAGAGGCCCGGTTAGCTTAGTGGAAGGATCCATTTAACAGTGTGAACTCCCTATCTCTGGAAGGAATAAGCAAAGACAGTCCAGGTGGTTTTTTATTGATTGATTGGTTTTGAGAGAGAGAGAGAGAGAGAGAGAGAGAGAGAAACATCGACCGGTTGCTCCACCCACTCATGCATTCATTGGTTGCCTCTTGTATGTGCCCTGACTGGAGATTGAATCCAAAACCTTGGTGTATCCCGGTGATGTAACCAAATGAGCTACCTGGTTAGGGCCAGTGGAGGTGATTTTTCCTGCCCGCTGACCCACTGTGCAAGAGATAAGGATTAGAGTAAATGATGCCAGGGTCCGCCCGTTCAGACCCTGCAGTCCTCTGATAGTCCGAGTTGTCCAAGTTTGAAAGCCACTTGTTAAATTCTCACTGCGTCTTTTGGAAACTTGCCCAGCTCTGGACTTCTGCATGTTCGGGTTACTTTTGAGCTGTCACAGTGACAATTCCTTCATTTGAGTCCCATTATTACTACAGCAACTGCCTTATTTGTACACTCACCTTGACGCCCGAGCTTCCTCACCCAAGTTATTTAACTTTCTCTTCCATGAGACGTCACTGTTCAAGAAACTGAAGGGTTTGAAGTCCTGCTACCCTCTCTCGCTCTCTTTTTTTTTTTTGAAACTGTTTTCAACTTTCTAGAAAGCTCTTTTGAAGTCTACCATTCGCTTAACCACACTGGGTCACATGCTCTTTTGTGGGTTTCAGAGATAATCTATTCCTTGTGTTTATTTTAGGGCTAAGGCACTGATGTTTGAACGGGAAGCTTCAAAAAGTTTAAAAGTGTCTTCAGCATGGCTTTGAAGCACACAAGCTAGAAATCACCCCAGAACGGCGCCGTCCGTCAGCACGCATCTCCCCTATTGCGCTTTCCTGGCGAGGTCTTTGAAGGGGTCATTCTGCAGAGAGCCATAGAGCTGATGCTCACGGGACCAGATTAGCGGAGCTGGCTTTCCTGGTAGAATTCTCTGGCTTCATTATCTTCTCTCCCAGGGTTCTCAGAGGCACCCATGGAACTGAAGGGCTTGCCAAGAGGGAAGTGGCACCTTCCTGTTGAATGAAAACAAAGCAAGTGACAGTTGTGACCGAAAACACTTAAGACCTCCCACATCTGGACTCACCGGATCGGGGACACGGAGGAGCGGTCACTGCTGGGGAGGAAGAAGCCACGACCGGAGGAGAAAATCCAAATAAAGAGCATGAGTGCGACCTGAAAGTCAATGGCCACCTCAACAGAGAGGAAGTCAGCCTCCTGGTGAGTAGCAAGGCCTGCTGTGGTCTGAGTTCCTGCCAGGCTGCTGGGCTGATATTTTGGGTGAATTGAACATCCCCAGCTAGACTGTCTTGATTTTATTAAGGGGGGAAAAAAAGCCATTTTCTTCAGAGCAGCTGAGTCAAACATGTGAGCCGTTTCTCACCAAAGCTGGTGTGCTGTGACTTTGCCAGCTTCGTGCAGTGTTCCAACGAGTCGGGCGAGGCTGGTAGATGGTACAGAAGGTCATCGTGGCCGATCAGGCATCTGGCTTTGATAATAATGTGGGCGTTGGAGCCCTCGCTTTTGAAAGCTAAGAAATGGTTGCACTGCAGAATGATACCATGAGAAGGGCTTGGCCAGTCTTCAGTGTGGCTGTTGCCGGGTATTGCACAATGTCTGCCTGCAGCTCCGGTCCCTTGGCATCCCCAAATGGGTTAAGCCTCTCTCGTAATTTAGCTCAGCAAACACGAATGGAGGAGATGAAAGCGAAAGGCCTGGTTTAAGTAGACTGAGCAGGGTTAGTGCCTGATGGTATATGTGGGGAAGTCAAACAGATGGTGCAGTTCAAAATGACCCCCAGGTTCTCTTATGTGCACTTGGAAGCGGGGGGCGGGGGGGGTGCTTTTACCCCAAGGACATAGGCCAGGGCAGATGGGCCCAGCAGTGGGGTTTCTGAGTTGAGTCTGAAACACTTGGGGGCTTTCTGATCAGGACCTGCCCTGAAGCCAGTAGCACATCTGGAAGTCAGGAAGGCGGGCGGGACTAGAAACTGGGTTTGTGCTGGTCATCAGAAAGACCAGGTGGGAGCCAGAGAGGGTGTGAGGGAGGGGACCCCGGCGGGGGGTGGGGGGGGTGGGAGCACAGGTGACAGAGCGTCACAGCTCCTCCTCCTCAGGCTCTCACCTGATCGGTGTGCTCACAGAGGTTTGCAAGTAAAACTCAGGAAGCCTTTGTAGAGTTTGCCTGGCGATCCTAAAGAGGCTATTACAATTATATGGCAGAGCAGCCCATAAGATGAGGGAAGAACAGAGGGTTATGGAAATTGAGACGAGGGATTCCTCTGGGCATCCCCAGTTTGATGAGGGGTCGTGATTGAGTTCATCCTCGTCAGGTTTTGTAGGCAGAGAGGGGCCCGGTGCGTCTCTGTGGCCTTTAAAAGGCCCCCGTTTTCCCTGCATGGAAACATGGTTTATTTTCTCCCTCCTATCGCCGGGGTCCCAGCGCACACTTAGGCCCTCAGTAATGTTTGTTAAATGAATTCTAGGAATTTATGGCTTCATTTAGAAGGGCTGTTTCGGGAGATCGTTGTGCGCAGCAGTTGTGCGGAGTGCTTCTGAGATGCTCTGACTTACTTGGCTGCCAGGGCCTTGAAAGACAGTTTACCAAACCATGTGAGTAGTTCCAGTTCGATGTCTCCAGTAAGAGGCGTCACTGTGGGCACTCGTCTTTCCTGTCTTTCTCAGATGGTTTGACTGCTGCATAGAGGCCTATTTTTAGTTCGACTCAACTGCACTTAAGAAATGGTTTTATCTATTTGTCGCCACTGGGTTCTTCTTCCTCGGGGGCCAGAGAGGCTTTGCAAATACCGAGTCATGAGCTGTAATGAGCTCTCGGGCTGGGAAACGGGGAGCCGTGCCTTCGGCTGATCCCAGATGAAAGGCAGCATCTCTGCTCTGTTCTCTTGCTAGGTGGAATTACTTCTTCCTCTACGATGGTTCAAAGGTAAAGGAAGAAGGCGACCCAACAAGAGCTGGCATTTGTTACTTCTATCCTTCTCAGGTGAGCCACCCAGCCTGCCATGGTTTGGTGGGGATCCATCCACGGAACAGAACTTATGCCTCAACGTGGTGACTTTTCAAAAGTGTAGGGTTGCTGCCCTGCGGGTGCTGGACCTGCCGGCACCACAGACGCGGCTGCCTGCTGCACCTGTGACGCCCGGGCACAGAGGAAGTGGCCATTTCTACACTCAGTGCTCAGAACCGTGGGCACTGAGAATGGTTTGTGGCCTGATATTCCTGGCGCGCCCGCCGGCTGGCGTTTGGGGTTCGTGTGTGGGACTTGTGCTCAGGCTTCCCCTTGGGAACCGCGGGCGGGACCTCGGTGGGTGGGTGGGTGCAGGTGGCAGATGCAGTGGGGCTGGCGGCATCCCAGCCAGGGCACTGGGGAGCGGGCTGCAGGTAACCCTCCTGGGCTGGAGGTGTGACCGCTGTCCTTGTCCTTGCAGAAAAATAGAAAAAAAAAAAAAGTGTAGGGTTTACATTGGGACAGTTTTCTTTGGATAATCCAGGCACTTGGTGCTTCTACTCTCTTAGACTGGGTTGTAGTAGTTCTTGTTCTGGTCTTTAAACTCCCAGCTCAGTCTTCCATCTTATCTGGCTCTTACCATCATGATTTTCTCTCTGCCCCACTGCTCCCAATTTTTGATCGGCTCGTTAAAAAAAAAACCAAAAACTTTTATTCAAACATATACAAAGTATCATGAACCCTTACATGCCTGTCACCAGCTTTAACAGTTACCAACACTTGGCTAATTTTATATGACCCAACCTAAACTCTCTGCCCTTTTATTCTTGGAGTATTTTGAAGCAAATCCTAGACATTGTGTTATCTCATCAGGGTCAAGTAACCTCTCTAACTGAAAAGGACTTTTCTTATTTAAGTCACACCTAACAACAGTTACAATAATTAGTAACAATAATTCCTTAATATCGTCAGGTAG
This sequence comes from Myotis davidii, assembly GCF_000327345.1. NCBI lineage: Eukaryota > Metazoa > Chordata > Mammalia > Chiroptera > Vespertilionidae > Myotis > Myotis davidii. The sequence continues at coordinate 1,947,893 of NW_006289570.1, read as the reverse complement.
TGCCTATATTCAAATTTTGTCTTATTACTTAGATGTTGCCTAGACCTAGTTTCCTTTTTTCTCTCCTTCCTTCCCCCTTTCTCGCTCTTTTTCCTGATCAGGACCCTATCAAGGTTCGCTGTTCCATTGGGTTATGTTGTGTGTTAGGTCCCTTTCGCTGTGTAGCCGTCCTCACCCACCCCGCCTCTTTCCCCCTCTATGCATTGTTACGAAGAAACCAGGCCATTTGTGCAATAGAACGGGAGCCTGTTCCCAAGGTCTGGGCTTGCTGATGACTTCCTCCTGGTGGTGTCATTTAACGTCTTCTATCCACCGGGTTGCCTTTAAACCGGTGGTAAGATCTAGAGCCTTGGTGAGGTTCAAGTTCATTTATTTTACGCAAGGATTTTTCATAGGTGGTGTGTACATTTTCTGTTCATCACATAATGTCTGGCTGCCCCGCAGCTGAGTTAATGCTAAGAGCCATTAGGGCAGCGGTTCTCAACCTGTGGGTCGCGACCCTTTTGGGGGTCGAACGACCCTTTCGCAGGGGTCGCCTAAAAACATCCTTCATATCAGATATTTACATGACAATTCATAACAGTAGCAACATTACAGTTATGAAGAAGCAACGAAAATAATTTTATGGTTGGGGGTCACCACAACACGAGGAACTGTATTAAAGGGTCGCAGCATTAGGAAGGTTGAGAACCACTGCCTTAGGGGGTCTGTAAATTCGCTCACGTGATTACCCTGTGACTTGGATAACTGGGATTAATCCAGGCTGCTCTGGCCACTCTGCAGGGGATTTGAATAGGGATGAAAGGCTCACGCTTCTATCCATGCCGGGGGGTAAATTCTAGGGTATAATCCTAGGGAGGAAAATGCATTTCTGTGGAATCATCTTATGTGTTCGCTGTGGGTGTTCAGGCAGGAGTCCACAGACTTTGTCCGAAAACAGCTAAATATTTCAGGCTTTGTAAGAAGCCACAGATGGTCCTCATCACATATTCTTTGTTGCTGTTTTGACAACCCTTGTAGAAATTCTTAGTTCAGGCCACATAAAAATAGGCCGCCGACTGGCTCTGGCCTGCAGACCATGTCTGCTCCAAGGAATGACACAAGAGCCCAGCAATTTCAACTTCCTGTCTGGCATTTGCTGCTTTCCCATAGACCCTGCTTGACCAACGGGAGCTGCTCTGCGGCCAGATTGCCGGGGTGGTCCGCTGTATCTCTGACATCTCGGGCACTCCTCCCACTCTCATTCGGCTGCGGAAACTGAAGTTCGCTATCAAGGTTGATGGAGATTACCTTTGGGTGAGTTTCACGGGCAGAACCAGTGCCTCTACCACGAGTCATGGTCTGGGCGATAAATATCGTGACGGTGAGGTTTGGAAATCCTCTGTTGTTCGAGGGTCAGCTGTATGAATATTTACTATAGAACTCTTTCGACTGTTTGGTATGTCAGAAAAAATTCATAATGAAATGCTGGAAATAATACCAACAAAGATGAATACTCTTACATTTGAACACCCCTTCTGCTCAGAAATACTTTGAGATAAGTGTAGGCGTGGGGAAAGGGCACTTGAGGGTATACGGTACTACTGTATGTAAAGAAATGGTTGTTCTTTTTTTCCTTCTTTTTAACGGTTCTTTGAAACCTGACATACATGCATCAATGTTTTCGAGTTTCTGGGTCATGTATCCAGGAAGTGTGGAAGTATACAGAAGTAAAGATGGGGATTAAAAACTCAATTTGCATCACAGAATAGAAAGAATTTCTATAGGTTGGTTTCAGTCTTTCAAAGGAGAGAGGAACCAGCCATGATATGTCAGAAATGTTTGGAGAGTTCATCATAGGAGTGAAATAATACATATAACATCCTCTCTGCAGGCTCTGTCATGCTTACGTTTGTGAGATTCATCCATGTTGCGTGTATGGGCAGTGCCTTCCCTTTCATTGCTGAACTTCATTCTGTTGTCTGAAGACATCACAGTCTGCTTATTCATTCTCCTTTATTTAAAAAAAAATTTTTTTTATTTGATTTTAAAGAAAGGGGAAGGGAGAAGGAGAGAGAGAGAGAGAAACATTGAGCCCACAACCCAGGCATGTGCCCTGACCTGAAATTGAACGGCGACCTCTCAGTACACGGCGTGATGCTCAACCAACTGAGCCACACTGGCCAGGGCTCAGTCCCCTTTTCCCGGACACATGAACTGTGCCCAGTTTGGGGCATGTAAGAATAAGGCTCCTAGGAACATTCCTATATGAGTCTTTTCATGGACGTAAGTTTTCATTTCTCGTGAGTAAATATCTCCGTGTGGAATCGCTGGGTCCTGGGGTAGGTGTGTGTTGATTTTATAAGAAACCACCAGCCCTTTCCCCAAAGTGACTGTGCCATTTTACATTCCCTCCAGCGGTGTGTGAGAATCCCGGTTATTTTACATCCTCGTCCACACCGATGTTGGCAGATGTTTAATTTTAGCCATTCAGCTGGATGTGCCGTGGTAGCTCATTGTAGTTCCATTTGAATTTCCCTAATGACTAATGGTGTTAAGGCTTTTTCATGGGTTTGAGGCCATTCGTATATCTTCCTTTGCGAAGTGTCTACCCAAAGCTTTTGTCCATTTTGTAAATTGGTTGTTGTTTTTTAAATTGAGTTGTAGGGTTTTTTTATATATATCCTGGCTACAAGTTCTTTTGTCTGATACATATTTTAAAGATATTTTCTCCCACTTTGCAGTACTCCTATTGATTTTCCTAATGATGTCTTCTGATGAGCAGATGGTTTTCATTTCAGCGAAGTCGAATTTATCAATCTTACCGTTATTGCTTTCTGTATCCTGTCTAAAACCATTGCCTACCTCAGTGGAGAAGATGTCCTCAATTTGGGGGAAAGTTTCTAGTGTTCGCTTTTAAATTTGAGTCAGTGATCCGTCTTGGATTAATGCTTGTGTTTGGATGTGAAGTAGAGGTCAAGGGCCCTTTGGTTCCGGCACTACTGCCGCACAACTCCCCTTTCCTATTGGACCCTTCCCTGTTCGGCTCCTCTGTCAAAGGTCAGGGGCCGCTTAAGCGAGGCTGTCTCTGGGCTGCCTGTCCTTCCATTGGTCTCTCTGAAGATCTTAGAGGGGCAGCACGCTCTCTTAAAATCAGGTAGGGTAAGTCGTCCTGCCTTTTCTTTTGCAGGTTAGCTTTGCACATTGCAGGTCCTTTGTGTTTCCGTAGTAGAGTCAGTTTGTCATTTTCTACAGCAAAGCTGGTGGGGTTGTGATCGGAATCGCAGCCGATCTACAGCCCAGCTGGGGAAGCAGCAGGCTCTTAATCCGTGCGGTTGGGTCACATCAGTGAAGATGTAACTCCTGGGTTACATCAGGAGGAAAACAAAGGGCCCTGCCTCGCAGAGCGTACATTTAGAGGGAGTTTGTAAATTTCCCTCCTGCAGGGTTGGCTTGCTCCTTTGTTTACGTGTCTGATGATTCCCTGAGGAAAGGTTCCTAGAGGTAGAACTGCTGAGTCAAAGGACATGAACGTCTTCCAGGCTCTTTGAACATATGGCGAGATGCTGTCTAGCAGAGCCAGTGCTTATCTTCGTGGAACGACGCTGCACCCCGCATCCGGGAGCTCTGAGATGCGTGGGGATTTAGTCAGTTTCTGTTCTCAGAGCCCTTGGTCCAGCTCGGAGGTGCCAGGGCTCTCCGGGAAACAGTTTCAGCCCAGCGTTTGCTGTGAACCCGTATCAGTGTCCAAATAACAGGCCTACCACTGCGCTGGGTGGTCAGGGCAAGCTGCATGGAGGTGCTAGCATCTGTGAGGGGCACTGAGGGGATGGGAGGGCGCTGGGCCAATGAACAGGAAGGAGGGCATTTCAGGTTGGGCGACGTGTACTAGACCTTGTTCTCTGCGGAGACCAGCTTGGCTGGAGTGGAGGGTGTGGGCTGGGCAGTAGATCAGTTTCAATGGGCTCTGGGGTCTGGCTGTGGCGAGCCCTGGATGCAGGGATTCAGGGCTTGGACTCAATCCAGGAAAATGCCTGTGTCCGTTTCCCACGTTACAGGTGCTGGGCTGTGCTGTGGAGCTCCCGGATCTCAGCTGCCAGCAGTTTCTGCATCAGCTCATTGGATTGTTTAGCTTCTACAATGGACCTGTTTCTCTGGCTTACAAGGTATTGAGGAGCCTGGATGTGGCATCTCTTGTGCAGAACCAGAATTGCCGGAACACGGCACTTACTAGCACGCTAGGGTCTGTTCCACTCCACACGGACACACTGTGTCCAGCCCCCAGGTCGGGGACTCCTGGAGCCCCTCTCAGATGCCTCTGTTCCCCAGTGGCGTAGGTCACAGTTATTCCAAGGGTTTACCTACACTCCTCCCCCTGGGGTAGGTGGGAAGGGCAGGGCCCTGAGTGTGGTGGGGAGGCTCAGGGTAGGAAGTCCCCCTCCCTCTGCCGGTGTCCGTGTGAGGAGTCAGGTTGTGGTAGTTGGGATCCTTACCGAAGAGGTGTCTCAGAATCTCGGCTCCCGAGCTCAGGCTGTTTCTGTTTCAGAATTGTTCTCAGGAGGAACTGAGCACCGAGTGGGACACCTTCATTGAGCAAATTCTGAAAAACACCAGTGATCTGCATAAGATCTTCACTTCCCTCTGGAACTTGGACCGGACTAAAGTAATTCGCCTCCCCCTTCTCCTTTCACGTATGGGAATCGAGCTTGACACCTTCGTCTCTCCCCCTTGAAATGAACTGTATATGAAGAGGTGATGGATGAGTCATTTCTCAGTCGCGGTGGTTAACACCTGCACTAAATTCCATGCTCCTGCTCACCAGCTATGTGAGCCTGGACAAATCAAGGCGCCTCTCGGAACCTCACTCTTCTTATCCATAAAATGGGGTCATAATACCTGCCTCCCAGAACTGTTTTGATGATGAAAACAAGACAATACCTAAATGACACAAAGAAAATACTTAGTAACGGTAGTACTATTATTTTGCTCATGTCCCAGAAATGTTGAACTAAGTCATCTGAAAGGCCCCTTCTCCCTTGATATTAACATGATATAATTATTCTCACCATCAGAAGTGCCCAGTGCTAACACTGTGCAGACAAGGTCGCCATGTCTGGGAGGGAGTGGCTGAGAAGTGTCACCTCTGAGCCACTCCGTCCGCCACTGGCATTCAGTGACACGTAGACTGCTCATGTGGCTGGCCTGGCCGCCTGCGCTGTCTGTAGCTCTGTGGCCTTGATCTTGGTGAACATCACATCCTCATTGTGCAGTGTTTTTAGGGACTTTCGGCAACTGACTTCTTACAAGGAAGGTGGAACTGAGGCGTATCCCGAGTGAAATCCATGATGTTGTCACTGCATGTCATGGAAGAGAGGCCTGGGCCCCCTCAGGCATCCAGTCAGCTGGTCCTGGGGGGCACGTGCTTCAGAGGGAGGCTGGGGGGGTGGCGGGGGGGCCACACAC
>NW_006289570.1:1942095-1942338 GCF_000327345.1 Myotis davidii | reverse complement strand
AGCCGGCTGCATCCTCTACAAAGGCCTGTGAGTACCGCCGGAGCCTCTCCCCCTCCCGTCCCCTGCAGCCAGATCACGCCGCCCCAGGCCGTAGGCGGGAACTCCTCGGGCCAGTTCCAAGTGGGCTGGTTTGGCAAATAGCAGGTAGTTCAGGTTTGATTGAGGCTACGTTCCTGACTTTGAGCAAAGCTGGGACGTTGGAAACTTGTGTCCAGAAAACAGTCAGGAATGGAAAAGCCAGGC
>NW_006289570.1:1933155-1940630 GCF_000327345.1 Myotis davidii | reverse complement strand
CCGCCACTGGCATTCAGTGAGACGTAGACTGCTCATGTGGCTGGCCTGGCCGCCTGCGCTGTCTGTAGCTCTGTGGCCTTGATCTTGGTGAACATCACATCCTCATTGTGCAGTGTTTTTAGGGACTTTCGGCAACTGACTTCTTACAAGGAAGGTGGAACTGAGGCGTATCCCGAGTGAAATCCATGATGTTGTCACTGCATGTCATGGAAGAGAGGCCTGGGCCCCCTCAGGCATCCAGTCAGCTGGTCCTGGGGGGCACGTGCTTCAGAGGGAGGCTGGGGGTGCGGGGGGGTGGCCATCACCTGGCACCATGACTTGCATTTGAGACCTGCCGGCCTCCTGCCTGCTGCCTGCTGGTCTCAGCACGGATAGTCAGGGTCTTCTGGTCAGTCTGTGTGTCCCCTGGGAACCGCCACATGCCCTATTCACTGTGCCCTCCAAGAACTTGGCATTTAGAGGTGTGGGGAGTTCTGGGTATAGAGGAGACTCGGACTTCCCCAGGTGACACGGTCTCCTTTTTCCAGGCTTTGGGTTAGGGCTTGCCCACAATCTACAGTCCCCTTCCCTTTTCTTCCCGGACTGGAAGCTTGCTAACCTGTGGGCATGCTTCTTGCCTGCACAGGTGGAGCCCTTGCTCTTGCTGAAGGCAGCCCTCATCCTGCAGACCTGCCAGCGCTGCCCTCACGTGCTAGCCGGCTGCATCCTCTACAAAGGCCTGTGAGTACCGCCGGAGCCTCTCCCCCTCCCAGTCCCCTGCAGCCAGATCATGCCGCCCCAGGCCGTAGGCGGGATCTCCTCGGGCCAGTTCCAAGCGGGCTGGTTTGGCAAATAGCAGGTAGTTCAGGTTTGATTGAGGCTACGTTCCTGACTTTGAGCAAAGGTGGGACGTTGGAAACTGTTGTGTCCAGAAAACAGTCAGGAATAGAAAAGCCAGGCATTTGCTTATTTATTGAATTTATTGGGGTGACATCAGTTCACAAAGCCAGACAGGTTGCAAGTGTACAACTCGATAAACATCATCTGCACGCTGCATTGTGCACCCATCGCCCACGCACAGTCCCTTTCCTTCCCCATTTCCCCCCTTTGCCCATCTCCACCTATCACAAAACCATACAGGTTGCAAGTGTACAACTCGATAAAACATCATCTGCATGCTGCATCGTGCGCCCATCACCCCACGCAAAGTCCCTTTCCTTCCCCATTTCCCCAACTTTGCCCATCTCCACCTACTCCCCACCCCCTTCCCCTCAGGCTATCACTACACTGTTGTCCGTGCCTATGTGATATGTATATATATTTTTTGGCTAATCCCTTCATCTTCTCTCATCCAGTCCCCCCTCCCCTCTGACAGCTGTCAGACTGTTCTATGCATCCATGAGCAAAGGCAATTTAAAGAGATCATAGAATTCTCAGGACGGGGCATGCGTTTCTAGTTGTCAGTCTAGGTGATGGGAGTGCAAAACCCCCAAGGTCACCAGCAGCGGCATGTTAGTGAGGGGTGTGGGCCTGCGGCATCCTCCTGCGGCTGCAGCTCCGCTCTGCAAAGCGGTGGTGGTGCTGCTTCTCCTCCAACTCCTGCAGCCTCCTGCTGGGCTGACCGCCTCTTGCTGGGCTCTGAGATCTCTATACTCTTCACGCACTTGGAGGGCCTCTTCATGAGCCCGTGTGCCTAAGAGGCCCTCCACGCATCTTCCAGGGCCTCTCTCGTGGAGGGTTCGCCCTGACAGCCCAGGGCAGGCAGGGCTGGGGCGCTGTGCCCAGAGCTTTCTGACGGCCGAGGGATGGACTCGGGTCTTCGAGGCTGTGTTCCCAGTCCTGGCGGCTTCTCTCTCCCAGCCGTGAGATTTTCTCCGTCCATATTGGTCTGCCTCAGAGTAGCTGCACATTTATTGGTTAATTTAAATATTAATTTAACAATTCATGAACAGTTAAGTGATTAATTTAACTGTTCTCTTTTTGATGGAAATTTAAATTGTTTACCCCTTTTTTCTTAAGACGATTTTACCTTTTTTTCTCTGTAATGAACATTCTTCTGCATATTTCTTGGTACAAGCCAGTCACAGGGTTGCGACATTTGAAATTTTAATGGAAATCGCCAGAGTGCCCTCCAGAGGGCTTTACCAGTTGACACTTTCACCAGCTGTGTCCCCAAGATCCAGGCCAACGTGGGGGTGAGGGATCTTTTCAGTCCAGAGTCCTGCAGTGTATTTCTTCTCACACTATCCTTGTTCCTGTGTCTGACCTCCTAGGATTGTGAGCACCCAGCTCCCACCCTCTCTCACGGCCAAGGTCCTGCTTCATCGAGCTGCACCTCGGGACCAGGTAGGGCTCAGCCACCATCTGGCTGGAAGCTTCCACACCAGGCAACCCTGGGAGACTGGTCTGCCCGGGATGGACAGGCGCTGTGGGGACGGTCACCTCCCTTCATCTTGTCAGGACCTCAGGCCTGTCAGTGTCATTTCCTCACGAGTGACTTCCCCAGCAAGGCTGGCAGAAAAGCTTGCTTTCCGCCTGGTGGGCTTGGAGAGTTGGTTTTTCTTCAATCCAAGTGCAACTATGAGAACTTGACTTCCCTCAACACTGGACTTTATGCCAAAGAGATGGATTTTTTTTAAAAAAATACATTTTTACTGAATTCAGAGAGGGAGAGATAGAAACATCAATGATGAGAAAGAATCACTGATTGGCTGCCTCCTGCAGGCCCCCACTGAGGATCGAGCTCGCAACCCAGGCATGTGCCCTGACTGGGAATCGAACCAAGACCTGGTTCATAGGTTGACGCTCAACCACTGAGCCACACCGGCCAGGCAAGATGTTGGATTTTCATAGATGCTAAAGGATGACTTGGGAAATCAGATACTCTTAAAATACTTCCATTGCATATTTACTTGTTTTTATAATGAAAAAACACACATGGATGCTCATTGAAAATCAAACTGCCCACAGTTGCATTGGTGATCACTTCTTTCATTTTACTTGATTCGTCCTAACATAGGAGGTCACAGGTTTAAATGTACCGCGGGGCTAGCTCTTTGCACTTATTAAATCAGTAGCCATTTAGAATGATGGCAGGGCTTCCGTCCGCTCCTTCCCCTCTGCTGGTGGAGGTGCCATTAGAACAGTCTTTCTGGTGAACTGTTTATCATGAGGGTCGCAGGACCTTCACGTTTTTGTCATCCTGGAATGTGTGTGAGCACTGGGCCGGGGCTATGGCAAAGGAGGCCGGATTCTAGAAGGGTTCTCAGAACGTACAGAAGAAAACACGAAGCCCCACTTTCACCCCCAGAGGGGAGACGCTGAGAAATCAGCACGGAAAGCCTGACGTGAATGGGTGGAGGGGGTTTCACCTGCCCCCAGGGTGGTGAGCAGGCAGCGAGGGCAGCCTCCCATCTGCTTCGCGGCTGGCACGTGCTGGGGACAAGCATCTGGGACAAACTTACTTTATGAGCAGATGGCCTCGTGCAGTCCCGATGGTTAGCGAGGAGGGGAGTGGTACCCAGCGCCAACTGGTGTGTGTGTTTATTTGCAGAGAATACCTACAGGAGGGGATGCCCTGCGGGAGCGTGGTAAGTTGTGAGGCGCATTGAGGGTGCGGTCCTCTATGCTGCCTGTCCCTATGCAGTCCTGTGAACGTGTCCCAGATGCTATTTCATCTGCTCGGAAGATTAGGGAAATGGATGGAACAGAGCTTCGAGTACAACGTTAGCCATGGGAATCCTAACTGCAAATAAGGCTCATGATTTTAGGCGCATCTTCTTTAAAAATGAAACTTACTGGGTGACATCGGTTAGTAACGTTAACCATTGGTTAGTAAGTTACAGTTCTGTAACAGGTTTTCTGTATCCTGCATTGTGTAGGTGCACCCTTTAGATCCCCCTTTCCAATTCCTCCTTAACTCATTATAGCGAGACGGCTCAGGCAGGTTCCGGGGGACCCTAACTGGGAGATGGCCAGACGCATGGCCAGTGCCCGGAGGACCTGTGCAGGACTGGACACGGGTCCGGGAGGGTTGTTTTGTGTTATTTTGAAGCATAAGTTGGGGCACTTTCCTACTGTCAGCTGGAACTGCTCTTCCCTCAGTTTATATCTTCAGTGCCACTAAATTTTCTTCCACTGGTGTCACCTCCACAGCTGGGAGCAAAGGTGTCCCCGTGGGCTCTTCCTTGCTGACCACAGGAATCGTGGCTGCAGTTCTGTGCTTCTGTCTGGGCTGAGGAGTGTGTCACAGCTCTGCTCTCTGGCCCGGCATGCTGGGGTACCTGTGTCACCCCAAGGACAGTTACTCCCCCTCTTCTCTGGTCCAGGGGGGCCTTCCATATTGCTTTGTGATTCCAGGAGCCGTCCTGCCCCCGAATGTCCATATCATGCCTGTTTTCGTGACGGAAGAGGAAGCTGCCAGTCTCCATGAGTTCCCCGGGGAGCCTGTGAGCAAGTAGGGGAGCACCGGGTTTCCCCTTAAACCACGCTTTCGGGGCTCCCTCTCATGGGTTTGTGCGCGCAAGCCCCAGGTCCTAGGACGCCCCATCCGTCCTTCTCTCCATCTTCTCCGTGCTCTACCCTGGGAGGGGGCTCCGGGGACTTCAGCAGAGAGAAGAGGCAGCCGGTATGGGGACAGGAGTGTGGGTTTCAAGACCCCGATCTGTTGCTTATCTGCTACATGACCTTGGGCAAGTGCGCTCACTACCTGAGCCTTAGTTTTTATAAAATGGACCCAGTAATACCTACTTTCTGGGCTCCTGGTGAAAGCTGCAACAGTGTTAGTGTAATGCCCGGTGTGGGGTGACTCAGAGTAGACCCCAAATGCGGCTGACTCAGTGGGGCCTGCTGTTTCCAGTCGATGATCCTGGCATCACTGGTGAAGCCCGAGGGCCAGGCATCGCCTCATTTTTATGCCTGTGGTTTGGCCTCTTGGACTCTGAGGCCCCAGGCACCGATGCGGTGCGTTAGTCTCCCCGGGGAAGGGCACATGCCCTGTGCTGTCGCCATGTCCTCATATCTTCCCTGTTCGCCAGCCCTCCTGCATCTCCAGCCGGACTCCAGGGGTACTCTGCTCGGCATCCTCCCAAGGGTTGCAGCCCCTCCGCCCTGAAAGAAGACCGGCACGAGGAGGCCGTGGCCTGGCCGTGGGCAGCCACCCCGGAGCCCAGGCCCGCTGACGCCACGTGGCCAAATGGCAGTGGGGAGAGTGGACACCCCTCCGACCGTGGCCCGGAGAGCGCCCAACCTGCAGACCCGCAGGCCACTGCCAGGCACCAGAGTCCTGGCCTCCGCCGCTCCCCAGTGACGGGGAGGGAACCCGGTTGGCCCAGGGGGAATGAGGAGCTGGACTTGTCTGAAATCCACATTCCAGAAGCTCGGGAAACGGAAACAGCCTCCGGTTCTCCTGCCTTCTCCAACGGGTGTGTCCCAGACGGTGGTGGTCCTTGTCCCAAGGAATCTGTCAGCAACTCTGGTGGCCCGGAACCCAAGGAGGCGCTGCCTGGGGACACAGCCATGGCGGGCCTCCCCTCCCCCTCTGCTCCTGACACGCTCACCCAGAACGGAGCCCTCGAGCAGCACGAAGACCTCTCAGGGGACAGCAGCCCCGCCCCACTCCCCAGAAGTACAAGGAGGTCATCGTCATCGCCTCGCCCAGGTTCAAGGCAGAGAGGAACTAAGCTTCCGGAGGGGGGAGAAGGCACGGAGCCATGTGCGGATGGGGTTCAGGAGGGCCGTTCGGCCCCCAGCCTGGAATGCCCCTCGGGCTGTGCAGACCTTCCAGACGACAGCCCCTCCACAGACAGCACTGACCCCGGGGCGACCCCAGCGTGCCAGGGAGAACTCGTGCGCGTGAACCTCTACACTCACAGTGTCAAAGGGCTGGTGCTGTCCCTGCTGGCCGAGGAGCCACTGCTGGGAGACGGCGCCGCCATCGAGGAGGTGGTGAGTGCTCTGCCCTGCCCCAGCCCCTGGGAACGCGGGCAGGGAGGGTGCTCCCCGACACAGCAGGAGGGGACAGGGCTCCGTGCTGCGTGCCCCGGTGAAAGGCCTTGCTGATTTGGTGGGCATGGGCATACCCGCCTCCCGGGGCTTGTGGGGTGAGTGAGAGCAAGCCCAGGGCACGGCTTGTTTTGCGTGTTCCTGCATCTTCAGTGTCTTGGATGCGGAAGACCAAGTTGGAGTCTTGATTCTGGCTGTGGGACCAGGGCCTCTGGCTCCTCGCCAGCAGTGCGAGGTGGTGACGGCCCTGCTGTTTGACAGTGTGGTCATGCGCACACGGCGCTGCTGTGCCATCGCCACCACTGTTGGCCTCACTTCTGAACCTGGGCAGCTCTAGGCTCTGAGTCGTCTGGAGCCTGTCCCTGCATGGTCACAGCCGGTGTTGGGACTTCTTCAGAAGCTCCCCTTCACTGCTTAGCGCCCCCCCACCCCCACTGTACCACAGTGAGCTGGAGGCTCCTTCCTAGAGGGCCTGGGACGTCCCAAAGCTTAACTGGCTCCAGAAGCTCCTCTTAACTAACCCGTCCCAGCCCCTGCCCCGCTTCCAGCAGTACCTTCTCTGGGGCCTATCCTGGAGATGCAGTTGCTATAGTAACAGCCTCACTGTCATTGGCAGGGAGGTGGTAGCAGTAGGAACGGGAGGTTGAAATTGCTGCAGGGTGAACGGTGTCCTGGGGCTGGCCTTGTGTTTGTTCTTCAATCTGTATCATTCTCAGCCGGTCTCGTTAGCACGTAGGCTGTGACCCTCCGTACAGGAGCAGGTCACCTTGCAGCGCAGAGGCAGAGGATGGCAGCTTCCGTGCTCAGAGCCCCCGGCGAGACTGCTCCTCCGCAGACCTGCCTATCACTCCCCGTCCCTCAGGCATGGTCACCATGTGGCTCCTCTGCTTCCATACCCTCCTTCACCGCAGCTCTCAGCGCCGCCGCCACCCCCTCTGACAGCTCAGGGACCACGGACTGTACATCTCCTCTTCCTGCGAGGCATGGTTTTCAGGGTCTGTCCTGCTCAGTCTCCAGCTGTAGACAAATTATTTTGAAGGTCCAGTGTTTGGATGCAATAAAGTAGATATGATGGCTCTTTTACCTTCCCCCCAGAAAGAAAAGGAAAAACTAGTTCAGGCTGCACTTGAAGAAGGAAGTAAGATGTATCCTGTAGACTCAGTGTGTGCTAACCACTTGACATCTATCCTTTAGCCAGCCTGTGGGAGGGTTCTGGGGCAGGCATTGTATCTCCCATTTTACCAGCAAGAAAACAGGCCTCGTTGAGATAACGACCTAATGCAAGTAGCGGGCCCCAAATTCTTGCTCGTTTCTCCTCCCCACCCCATCCACTGTCCCCTACTGACCTGACCGTGGAGTGGTCGGTGGGAAGGTGAGGAAAAGGGGAGGTGCCCGCCCTCCGGGGCTCTGGCTATGTGGACACGCCCTTGGTGGCCACAGCCCACCCATGTGTTCGGACAGCTGCCGCCATGGGCTTGCATGTGTCAGGTGCG
>NW_006289570.1:1909228-1933124 GCF_000327345.1 Myotis davidii | reverse complement strand
AGGCTCAGGAAGAGAGAGCAGCTTACTGGAGAAGACGCCTCTCTTCTGAAGAGCAGGGTATGGTGACTGATGAGCTTGCTGGGCTGAGACTGTGGTGAAGGACCAGCCCCGAAGGCTGCCTACCTCCTATTTTGGGAGAGGGCCTCTATTGCCTTTTGCCCCAGACCTGCTTTCCGCCCGCTGCTGTCTGGAAAGCAGGGCCCTGCAGGAGGGTAAGCTGCAGCTCTGCTGTGACATTGAGCACCCCCTCCCCGGTGCTGTCACTCACGGGCAGGGCAGCCTCGTGTCATTCTGCCATCTTGTCTTTCAGCGGATCCACTGCCAGCTCTTTATGTTTGCCCCGGGGTGGGCGGCTGGGAGGTGGGTGGACGGGGATGAGCGGGGAGCAGCCAGGAGAGATGGGATTAGTTCAGAGGGAACAGACTGAACTCCCACCAGGGGGACTAGACTCCCACCAGGGGGCAGCATAGAGCTACTGGTAGTTCCTGCTCAAAACCCGAAGGCCTCTCACTGACCTTCACAGGCAGGGATCACACCAGTTCTTCATGACTGCAGGGGGCACCGAGCTGTCTGCGTGCAGGGGGTGAGCTTGGGCTTAGTGCCAGAGTGAAATATGGACGTGCACCCTCCCCGGGAACCTGTGCTTCTGAGGGAATGTGTGTCGGCATCGCTGGTTCTGCACCTTGTGGCGCTCGCACACTGAGCCCCGCGCTTTGCTGTGGACTAGAAGCGGGAGGAGCCAGGAGTCAGGCCCAGCTCCGTGTCTCCAGGGCTGCGGGGAGGACTGCGCATGTGTAGCATGTACCAGGGGCTGGCAGACTTAATGCCAAGGGACACACAACAGATATTTTCTGCGTTGCACAACCACTGAACTCTGCTGTGACGGTTCACAGCCTTAGACAGTGTGTAACTGGTGTGGCTGTGTCCCAGTAATACTTTATTTATAGACCCGGAAGTGGGAACCTCAATAATTTTCATGTGTCACGATATTACTCTTTGGATTTTTTCCCCCTAACCATGTAGAAATATAAACTATTCTTAGTTCTCGGGCTATACAAAAACAGAATGGGCTGGGTTTGGCACAGGCCATGGTTTGTAGGCCCCGGCACATATGGAAGCACTTGGTTACTAGTAAATAAGGCACACGTCATCTGATGATTTCCATTTTCTTGCCTCTATAAAAATGCCTTCTCTCAGGGTGGCGCCTTAGAGTTTACAAAGAATTTTTGTAAATGTATTTTTATTGATTTCAGAGAGTGAGAGAGATACAAACACCAATGATGAGAATCACCAATGAGCTGCCTCCTGCACGCCCCACACTGGGGATTGAGCCTGCAACCCAGGCATGTGCCCCGACTGGGAATCGAACCGTGACCTCTGGTTCATAGGTCAGCGCTCAACCACTGAGCCACACCAGCCGGACAGGGAGGGTTTTTTGATACAAGTGCTGGGCCAGTCTTCTCGGCCGGGTGCCTCTGAACGGCGCACAGAAAACCATTTGACCGACAAGTCCCAGCCCTCGCAGCGCGGCGCATGGCTATACTGTTCTAGATGCCCAGAGAGGGGACTCCATGTGGACAGTGGAGGCCTGGGGAGCCCGGGCCTGGCTGAGAGCCCGGGAGGGTGGGGGCCTGGTCGGCAGTGCTGGTGCTGGGCAAACGTGCCGCCTCCGTGGGAAAGTCGTAGCTGGAAGGAGAGGTGCGAGGGCCAACAACAGTGGCTATTTCTGGATGGTGAGATTATGGGCTATTTTCTTTGCTTTTTCCTCCCTTTTAAAATGTATTTTTCTGCTCTCCTCTGTTTATGTTTCTATAATTTTACAACAGCATTAAAATATCAGGGCAGAAGTTAGCACTTCTCTAAAAATGGGTAAACACGCTGGTCAGAGTCCTTTCTAAGTCAGTAGCCACGCGGTGTTGTTTGGGTGACCGTTTGCTGGGCGCGGGGCCTGCGGGTTCACTGCAGCCAGGCCCGTGGGCTCCTCCGCAGTTCCACAGCAGCCTGGCGTCCCTGAACGGGCTGGAGGTCCACCTGAAGGAGACGCTGCCCAGGGACGAGGCCACCTCCTCCAGCAGAACCTACAACTTCACGCATTACGACCGCGTTCAGAACGTGCTGACAGGTAAGGAGCCGGCCCTGTGCGCAGCGGTGTGGCCGGGGCGCCTCCCGGAGGGGGTGGAGGTTAGACCTGGGGCCAGTGAACGGAGGCTGCCGCCGCTCTGGCCAGAGCTGTCGGGTGTGCAGTTAGCTGGGCTGCTGTTTCCTCACTTGCAGCCCCGCTCCCACGGCATTTAGAATTTGCTTGATGAGCACCTCCTTGCTCATTTGTCCTTTTTTGGCTGTTTCTCCCGTGTTTGAGGGAAGCACACACATGTTCAAATATCTGATAAGTTTTTGCCTAAAACTGTGATGCCCACAAACCGGTGTCACTTACCATCGGGGGCAGTGCCTGCGCCGCTGATTGGTGGCAGCTGTCAGGGCCCAGCTCCCTGCAGGCCTGTTCCCTCCCCCTTGGCACCTGCACACGTCCGAGGCAAAAGCCCCAGGTTGGGGAGATCTGGGAAGGAGTCCGCCACTCACAGCTCTTTGTCCTCCTCTGGAAGCAAACCTGCCTCAGGCGGCCACACCCCAGGACCGCCGCTTCCTGCAGGCTGTCCGCCTGATGCACTCAGACTTCGCCCAGCTGCCCTCCCTGTACGAGATGACCCTCAGGTAAGCCTTCCCCTCACAGTCCTGCACAGGAATCGCCTTCCCGGGGGCCCGGGTGGAGCCTTATTCATGAGGAACATTCCAGTTACTGCCGTTAGGGTCTTCTGTTATTCGCCCTGGTAGCTGCTATAACCTGCTCACATGGTTTCCTGTGTCGTGTATTTTGGGGGTCCCATCCTGGGGCTCAGACCTGCTTTAGACATTGGGGACAACGGTGAGGACAACTCTGGGGAGGAGGGTCTCCATCTCCTTGTCACAAACGATGCTGAAGCGAGGGATGGTCTTCTGACCTGTGACATCATCGTGCTCATTACAGTCCTCAGCCTCCTCCCAGGCCTAGGAAGCAAACATTCCCCTCACCCAGCAGCACCCCAGAGATGCCCTTACTTGTTAGTTTGGTGTGTATCACTCCAAGCTTTGTTGTTTTTAATTTTCTTTTTTTATATGAAATATAGATTAGTATTTCTCTGTTGATTATTTGAAGTCTTTCTTCTAGAAAACAGGATCATACTCAGATACTGTTCACTAGTTCCTTTTCCATCCCTTCGCATGCCCTAAACACCTCCATGCCAGCAGACAGATAGCTGTTCATCATGACTGGTTTGAGTATGTAACCAAGTGAATTCTCCTTTCTCCCCACATGCTTCTCTGTGAATCCAGTAGCAGAGCACAAGGCAAGTGGGAAGTCCGAGGAGGGGGGTGCCTGCCGTGTGAATAAGTCCCATTTAGTCCTTGGGACGATCTGGAAACGTGCATTTCCCCCCATTTTACAGATGGGGGCATTGGAGCACAAGCAATAGCAGTGACTTGCCCCAGGGCACACTCTTTTAAAGCGGCAGGGCCAGACTCTGACTCTAAAGTACAGTTCTCTCCACACGTTTCCAGTTTGGGGGGGGCCTTTATAGCAGGCACAGACAGTGTGTGTGGTCTGAGATCTGCTGCAGCAGCGTCGGACTTATCTTCTCTCTTCCTCTCCTAGGAATGCCTCCACGGCCGTGTACGCCTGCTGCAACCCCGTCCAGGAAACCTATTTCCAGCAGCTGGCGGCGGCCCCGCGGAGCTCCGGCTTCCCCAGCCCCCAGGACTCCGCCTTCAGCCTCCCGGGCAAAGCCAAGCAGAAGCTGCTGAAGCACGGGGTGAACTTACTGTGAACTGGGCCTCGGGGGGAAGGCCTCCCCAGGATGACTATCAAACGCAGTGCCCACTGAGGAAGCTCTGCCTTTTAAACAGAAAATACCCCCTGTTCATTTTCCCGGGAATGCTCCTCTCTAGGAAGTTATGACGTTGGAGTGTTGGATGCTCCTTTATAGATTGGAGGGGACGGGGTAGTTCTTCGGGTCCGCAGACCCGGAGCGCGTGATAAAGACCTTGATTCACCGGCAGTGCTGGGCCAGAACAGGCACTTCAGCTCCTTGTACCAAAGAGGTTCGGGGCCGGTTAGATCTGTCACTGGGCTGAGGCGCCCGACATCTGCCGCTGGTCCATCCCAGCCTTAACATGGCCACAGAATTCAGGTGGCATTCTTTCTAAAACGTGGTTGTCCCGAGCATTTTCCAGCCCTGCCTGCAGGGGGCGATATGAGGTGTGAGCGCTCTGAGAGGTGGCAGGTTTGTTAGCAAGCTGCCTGGCACACCACTTCCCAGAGAGATTGTCTTCTGAGTGGTGCTCCTGGGAGGGAGGGCTGGGACAGTCGGGGCAGGGGGTGGGGGGTGGGAGCCACCTTGTCTGAAGTATCTTGGAACTAGACTCAAAACTAAGAGCCCAGCCCTGGCCAGTTTTGCTCAGCAGATAGAGCGTCAGCCCATGGACTGAAGGGTCTCGAGTTCGAAATTCCAGGTTGCAAGCTCGATCCCGGCAGGCTGCATGCGGGAGGCAACCAATCAATGTGTCTCAGATCTGGGCTTTGCACCGCGTCCTCTTGAGTGAGTGTCCCCAAATGGGAGTTTCCAAAATGTTCTGGGGCAAAAGCAGATCTGTGCTTCTGTGTGGCTGTGTGTGAGGGAACCACATTCATTTGTGTTTCGTGTCTATTACGTCATAGTCAGACATGTTATGAAATGCGGTGCAGATCATAGGATGAAGCTATGTACCAAAGTCTCCTCAGTGTTTACTGAAAGATTCCATTGGAAAACTGCGATGTCAATAACTGCATCTCATGTGTATGGCATGGTGTCTTTTTCTTGAAACAAGTTTCCAAAGGCTAAAATAAAACAGCCAAAATTGCCACTGAGTTCTGATTAATTAAAGAGAACCATGTCTAGTGACCAAGTTAAGGTGGGGGCTGAGGTGTTTTGTGTGTGTGCACGTACGCACATATTTTGTGTGGGCACATTTCTCCTTTTCGTGCCTGACCCAGGGCGGCCAGGGGAGGAAGGTGCCCTTCAGAGTGGTCTGTGGTGGGCGACGGGGCCCAGCCAGCTGCTCCGAGAAGCACCAGCTTCCGCCAGGCTCGCCCACAGCCCCCTCCCCCCACCCTCCTGCCACTGGCGGGCCCAGAAGGCCATCTTCCCACGGGGATAAATATCTATCCTACCTCCAGCCAGGATAAATATCTGTTTTCCTCCTTCTCTGCTAAGTTCTCCAAGAAAAAAATTCATCCCAAGTCTCCACGCCAACCACGCAAGGAACCTTCAGGACTAACTTACACAGAACGCGTTGCTTTTCCTTTCCCCTTGCGGTATTTTTAAGCTGCCCAGCTTTTCCTTTTGCTCCAGAGCTGACGCCCCCAGAGTCGAGCTGGGTGGATTACAAGCTGTCGTGTGTTGAAACAGGGACAGTTTGGAGCCTGGACCCATTTTCATCCACCCACCGGGTGCTCAGCGAACCGTCTGATTCAAGGACCCTTCACACAAGATGTTTCACGAGAAAATCGCTGCCTGCCGCTGGGCCTTCCTACATGGCAGGCCATTGGCAGGTCTTAATCTTATTTGTTTTGCATCCAGAAACCTCTCTTCCCATCTGATTTCCCAGGGCTGCCATTGCGTGAGAAATGCTTTTAATACGAAACGCTTTGGTTTCTGAGAATCAGTGCTCAGGCGGCCAGGTGCTGCCCTTTAAGGTGAGTCTTCACGATCAAGTGAGGAGCGCCCAGGGCTTGGGGCCCTGACCAGGGGACCCAGCAAGGCCCGTGGGCAGGAGGGTGACAGGAGCCATCTGTGTGCTGTTAAAAGGCACTGGAGTCTGAATGGACATCCTTCATCTCCAAGCAGACCACAGGGTTTCGGTGGCAACAGGCGCCTGTGGGCTTTGGTGTCAGAGTCCTGGGTTCCAATCACAGCTCTGCGACTTATTGCTCTGGAAACTGACCTAAGTTACTTCGTTTTTCTCAACCCCATGTCATGTTCTTTAGAACGGAAAGGAAGACGCGGTGTATTTAAAGGCGTGGCATACGTGGCATACTGTGGCCCTCTCTGCAAATGAGTGCAGCTTGAGTGTCGCTAATGGCCTCCCAGGCGACCCCGTGCAGGGGGTCCCTCTGCAGGCCGTGCAGAGAGGCCTGAATGTGTGTGTGAGTTCAAGACGGCTGAGCTTACTTGGCCACCTGGTTTCTCACTGCCGCCGTCCTCCAGCCACCGCATGTGACCTTGGTCACATCAGCTGCCCGCTCTGAGCCTGCTTCTCCTGCTCAGTGTGCACAACTGTCCCTCCTCACCGTGTGGCTGTCCGTGTTAGTGTGGACATACTGTATGTGGAGGGATCTTCTAGCGAGCACGGTGCTCTCTGTCCTCACGGAGGAAGGCCCTCACCTTGAATCGGGGTGGCTAAGGCATCGGAAGTGTGGAAACACAGGGAAGGTGGGGGGTAACTAGAAATCAGGACCAGTGTGCATGCCTGGGAGGGAGGCAGAAAGTCAATCAGCCCGTGTGTGCCGCCTCCTGCCACCGAACGCTGCAATCTGCCCGAGTATTCTCACTGCCATCTGTCAGCAGCTCGAAGATCTGTGGCCTTGTTCTGTCCTCCCTGTGCCCACAGCTGCTTAGCGAGACTCCGCTGGGGAGGTCAATGTTATGGGGAGGGTGCTGGCGGCAGGCTGCAGTGGTCCTTAGAAACAGCATTTTATACTTAGCTTTGCTTTTCGGATTTACATTTTAAAAATATGTATGCAGCACGCCCAACCCACCCAGAATTTGACTTATTAAACCTGAAAGTAGGCATAGGGCTCATTTTACAGATGAGGCTCACAGAGTGGAGTAGGACGTTTTGGTGGCCAGGGATAGAAACCACAACTCAAACCTGGCTTAAGAATAAAGGGGGATGCCCAAAGTCACTGATCATCCGAGAGATGCAAATTAAAACAACAGTGAGGTATCACCTCACACCTGTCAGAATGGCTACCATCAACAAATCAACAGACAACAAGTGCTGGCAGGGATGTGGAGAAAAGGGAGCCCCGGGCACTGCTAGTGGAAATGCAGACTGTGCAGCCACTGTGGAGAACAGTATGGTGTTTCCTCAAAAAATTAAATATGGAACTGCCATTTGACCCAGTGATCCCACTTCTAGGAATATATCCTAAGAAACCTAAAACACCAATCAGAAAGAATATATACACTCTATGTTCATAGCAGCACAATTTACAATAGCTAAGATCTGGAAACAGCCCAAGTACCATCAGTAGACAAGTGGATAAGAAGGCTGTGGTACATTTACACCACAGAATACTATGCAGCAGTAAAAAAGAAGGATCTCTTATCCTTTGAGACAGCGTGGAGGGACCTAGAGAGTATTATGCTAAGTGACATAAGCCAGTCAGAGAAAGACAAGTCTCACATGATCTCACTCATATGTGGAATCTAATGAACAACATAAACTGGTGAGCAAAATAGATCCAGAGACACAGAAACGCAGAACAGACTGCGGAACCTCAGAGGGAAGGCAGAGGAGGGTGGGTGGATGGGAAGTAATTGACCAAAAAACTTGTATGCGTATATATAAGCATAACCGATGGACACGGACAACAGGATGGTGAAGGCAGGGCAGGTTAGAAGGGAGCAATGGGGGGAAAGGGGGGACATATGCAATACTTTCAACAATAAAGACTTTTAAAAAGAAAAGAATAAAGGGGAAGCTTCTTGGCTCATGTAACTGAAAAGTCCAGAGGTAGAGCTGGTTCCAGGAAAAGTTAGGACCCAGGACTCGGATGATCCCCATAGTTGGGGAGGGGGGAGAGAAAGAGAATCTCTTTTTCTCTGTGGTTTTCACTCTCAGATTTTCTTTACACTAGATCCCCACGTCCACCACTGAAAAGTTGCCTCTTTCTCAATAGTCCCAGCAAAAGAATTTGAATCATATGCCAGCCCTGACCCAATCTGACTGCCCAGGGGTTTAAAAGGCTTTGATGGTGCAGAGAGAATCATGTGCCCAGCCCTGGCGCAATCTCTGAATAGCGAAGAGTTTGGAAGGCTCTGATTGGTCAGTTCTGGCTCCTAAACAAAGCCCTGCAACTGGGGCTGGGTCACCTCCCGGAAACCCAAGGACTGAGAATAGGGATGTTATGGTCTTCTAAGGGGCTCACCAGGGTGCTGCTGGAGAAGTGTGTTTAAAACACTGACCGTCCCCTTGAGGCCCAAGCTGGGGGGCTGCCCATCATCACACAGGGGCACGGCCCAGACTCTCATCTCAAGCTGGCTGGTTCCAAAGGCTTTTCAATTTTTGCTATTCAGGGCAGCAACCCTCAGTTCCAGTTACACATTAGAATCAAGGCAAGTAAAGGGTTAAAACAAACACCAGGACTGGACCGTACCCCCTGAACCAAGAAATGAAATGTTTTGGAGGTGGGGGGTAGGCATCAGTATTTCTCAAAATACTGACTGTACTGTGCAAAGTCAAGAACTAGTGCATTAGGCATACGCTCCCCGTCCCCCACTATAAGCTGTAGGTGTGGTCACTGTCACCAAGGGGCTCAGAACCCAGAAAACCTAGATGCGTCTGGGGAGGATGAGCAGGTGCCTGGGACACGTGGGAAGTGACCGGGTGCAAATCGACCTCGTGCAGTCTGGCCTTGGAGCTGATGCCAGCTGCGTCAGGGTCAAGGCAGGGCTTCTCACTTGAGCGGGGCAGGCATGCTGGCCCCTTTGTCGCCTTGAGCATCCCAGGCTGAAGCGTATAAATCACTTCAGCAGCTGCCGAGCTGGCGATGCACCCTGGAGGAGGGAGAAACGCCGCCGTCTCCAGCGAGTGCTGCTGTTCCGTTTGCCAGGGCGGCCCAGCCAGGGCTGTGGGCTGGGAACGGGCTTGCATGGGAAAACACCTGGCGGCCAGACTGCTCCTGGGGTTCCAGCCCACCAGGGCCATCTGTCCCTCTTCTAAGAAAAGGAAAAAAATTCAAATTGTAGCTACTGAGGAACCTGCTTCTACAGGGATAGAAAGGAGCCACTGCTCCTACAGGGATAGAAAGCTGCCCTGTCACCCCACCCCAATCAGATGTGCTCATCCATCTCTGCCTCACCCATCCTGCCTCCTCACCTGCTTCTCTGTAACTGCCTGGGACCTCGGCCATGGCAGGAAGGGAGCCAGCATCGTTTCTCTGCCTGCCAGGGACCATCCCTACAGAGGCGCGATCTGAGGCTCCCAGAGGCTCCGGGACTGGCCAGAGGTCACGTGGGAAGGAGCACCTGGCACCGAGTCCTGGCACCAGCTTTCCTTAAGCCCGAGTCCCTGTTCTTTGCCAGGGTGACACTGGCCATTCCTTAACCTTCCGCAGGCCTGTCTTGTCTCTCCCGCGCCACCCCCATTCTTTTACAACATCCTGCTTCGGTCACTATACGTTTAGGGTCCTGCCTGTCGCTGTGACACCATCCCAAAACCAAGAGCCTCCAACTCAGATGTGCCCGGCTCAGGGCTCCTGCCCGACAGACGACGCCACCATTTCACTGTGGTGTTCAGCAAGACCCTTTATTGATCTCCTGTTCCCCATCAGGTCACACGAGAGCAGGCGGCCAGGTGCCTGGGCGGGCTGTTGGCTCTGTAAACGTGGAGCGGTCGGTATGTATAGAAATCATGCACCTCGAGTGATTCTTTAACAAACACAAGTGAGGAGACTTCAGGTGTTTTGAAAGGTCTGCCCTTTCCTGCATTCTAATCACGGGAAATCTCTCACAGACATTTCACTCAACCGCGGACACGTTCTCTTGGCACACTTGCTAGGATCTGCTAGTGCGTTTCAGGTCGTGGTTACTTCTCACAGAAGCTGCTGGCTTCCATGTGGATGGAAACACGGGACTTGCACACGTGACAGGCCTGTATTCATACCGCGCCACGGCCTCCTGGACCTGACACTGCCATTATCCATGATGCAAACCGGCATCTGGTATGGATGGAGGAGGCTGCCCTCCACACCTCACCTAACAGGAGGACGTTTCCAGACTTAGCGCCCCCACCTGGCCGTGTCCTTCACAGGAGATGGGGGCCAGGCCAGCGCCGGGACCAGGTCCTCTGGGTCTGTCGGTCTTCCGGGGACCCCCGCTCACACGTTCGCTGCGGCTGCCATCACTCAGCTCACTCCTGGCAAATAACAGGGCCACAGGGCTGACTCTCACACTGAGTCCAGCGTTTGAACCTTTATGTACAGACAGGTAAATGGAAAATCATAGGCCACGAAACTCCGAACGAAACAGACACTTGGGTCACACCTGGAGTTCCAGTTCTGCCAGAGAAAGGCTGCCCAGATGTCGCTGGACAAGTGAAGTCTCGGCCGCCACAGCTCCAAGGGGCCAACCAGGCGGTCTCCGAGCTCAGCATCACATCGGCTAAAACGGGGACTGCGCAGGCCCGGTGGCAGTGGGGCTTCTGTAGGCAGTGAGGTAAGTGGGTACCCGTTCTTCGACTGAGCCGTGGGAGCCCCGCCCGAGGACACCAGCCTCGGCTCTGAAGGGGAGCCATGTCGCTCCGGTCCCGCAGCCGCACGCTCTCCGCCATCAGACGGACAGGGTTGGCGGTGGGGTGAACGGATGGTGACATTTCCCCAGGCCGTGCCCCTGCCCATGTCCACCCTGCCCATGCACTGGCCGGGTGCAGGGACTGCAGCCTCCCGCTGCTTGGGGGGTGGGGTTCCTCCCTGTGGCTGTGATAGCAGCAAAGGCCACGTTCTCCAGCACTGGGGTTTGCAGGGTTTTCTGTTTTGTATGGTGACCACAAGAAGTTTTACGTTGTTACATTCAGACAAAGAACCATCTGATCACTGAAAAAAAACACGTAGCAACGTGACACCGACAACAGGGGCACCGAGCCTCTGGGAGCCTCTGGCCGCAGAGCGCAGTCCCGCGCCATTAGGCGGAAACGAACCACAGAAGCAAACGGATGGAAGGAAAAAGACCTCTAAGGAAATACAAGCTGGAGTTTCCCGCTAACAACGGGAGGAAGGAGGGACCCAACGTGGTATAAAAATCCCGGATGAGAGCTTTCTGTCGAGGCAGGTTTCTGAGCATGGAATCGTAATACGTGGGCGCTGGACCAGCCCACAGCCTGTCCCGGCTGCCCCAGGCCACTCTCGCCGACCTGGCATGGGAAGTGTTCTCATCGGCCTGGAGCAAAGATGAAATCCAGGGCCTGCCGTTCAGCCGCGGCGACATTCGGATGCCACAGATCCACCATGAAAACCACCCGTGGGCCATCCTCCGCGGCACCTGGGATGGGGGTGAGAGAGGAGAGGTTCGAACAGCCCGAAGCCAGGACCCACGGTTAGCTTTCCAGCACAGATAGGAAGAGCTCCTGCTCTCTGATCAGCAATGTGATCCTGGCTTCCTACGGTTCCAAGCAGAGTGCATAACAGGAGCAGTCAAAGGGAGAGGGGTATGTAAGGGCACAAGGCATTGAGGGACTGAAGCTATTCTGTGTGAGCCTGTCATGGTCCATCCATGTCATTATACGTTTGTCAAAACCCACAGAATGTACAACGCAGAGTGAACCCTAATGCAGACTATGGACTTAGTTAACAACATGTCGCTACGAGCTCATCAGTTGTAACAGATGTACCACACTCATGCCAGATGCTAGTAAAAGTGAAAATTGTGGATCGGGATGAAGGAGGGTGCTGTGTACATTCTGCTCAATTTTTCTGGAAACCTAAAACTTCTCTAAAAATAAAGTTCATTTTAAAAGGGCAGCAATACCCAGGTTTTTTATTCTTTTGGTTGCTAATGCAAAAGGAATTGTCTTTTCCATTTCTTTTTCTGAAGTGTTGTTGTTAGTATACAGGAAGGCAATGGATTTTTGCACATTGATTTTGTATCCTGCAACCTGACTGCATCTGTTTGTTGTTTCTAGTAGTTTTCTGGTAGAGTCTTTAGGGTTTCCTATCTGCAAAAAGCGAGTTTGACTTCTTCCTTCCCTATTTGAATGACTCATTTCTTTCTCTTGCCTACTGCTCTGGCTAGGGCTTCCAGCACTACGTTGAATAAGAGTGGTGAGAGTGGACATCCTTGTCTTGTTTCTGATCTTAGGGAAAAAGCTTTCAATTTCTCGCCACTAAGTATGATATTAGCTGAGGGTTTATCATATATGGCTTCTATTATGTTGAGGTAGGAGTAAACTTAAAGAATGTGAAAGATCTATATACTAAAAATTACAAAGCATTACTACGAAAGATTAAAAAAGACACAACAAAATGGAAAAATATCCCATGTTCATGGATTGGAAGAATCAACAGTTAAATGGCCATATTACCCAAAGCAATATACAGATTTAATGCAATCCCCATCAAAATCCCAATGTCATTTTTTAAAGAAACATAACGAGAAATCATCAGACTTATATGAAAACACTAAAGACCCAGAGTAGACAAAGCCATGTTGAAAAACAAAAAAAAGAACGAAGCTGGAGGTATCACAGTACCTGACTTTAAATTATACTACAGAGCTACAATATTCAAAACAGCATGCTACTGGCAGAGAAACAGACACACAGATCAATGGAACAGAACAGAGAATCCAGCTATAAAACCACATGCATATGGACAGATAATTTTCGACAAACGAGCCAGAAACGCACATTTGAGTAAAGGTAGTCTCTTCAATAAATAGTGCTGGGAAAACTGGAAAGCCACACGCAAATAAATGAAACTGGATTACAGTCTGTCCCCATGTACATAAATTAACTCAAAATGGATCAAAAACCTACACATAAGACCCAAAACTGTAAGTGACATAGCAGAAAATATATGATAGGTACCAAATTATGGACCTGGGCCATAGAGGACATTTTATGGACTTGACCCTAAAGGCACAGGAGGTAAAGGCAAAAATAATGAGTGGAACTGTATCAAACCTAAAAGCTTCTGCACAGCAAAGGAAACTGACAACAGAACAAACACACAGCCAACCAGATGGGTGACGATATTTGCACACAGCTGCTCCGACAAAGGTTTAACTTCCAAAATATATAAAGAACACGTAAAACTCAACACCAAACAATCGAATCAAAAAGTGGGCAAAGGACCTGAAAATACACCTCTCCCAGGATATATGAAAAGATGTTCAGCTTCCCTGGCAATTAGGGAAATGCAAATCAAAACTACCATGAGACCACCATACACCTGTCCGAGTGGCCATTATCAACAAGACAAGCGACAACAAGTGGTGGAGAGGTTGTGGAGAAAAGGGAACCCTCACTCACTGCTGGTGGGAATGTAGACTGGTACAACCACTGTGGGAGCAGTTCTGGTGATTCCTCAAAAAATTAAGAATAGAGCTACCATATGACCCAGCAACCCCACTCCTGGGTATATACACAAAAAACTCGAAGTCATGTATTCGCAAAGATTATGCACCCCTATGTTCACTGCAACATTATTCACGGTGGCCAAGACATGGAAACAACCAAAGTGTCCTGCGACAGAGGATGAATGAAGAAGATGCAGTACATATATACAAAGGAATGCTACTCAGCCACAAGAAAGGATGAAATAGCGCCATTTGCAACAACATGGATGGACCTTGAGAACATTATGCTAAGTGGACTAAGCCAGACAGAAAAAGCTAAGCACCGTATGATTTCACTGTGGGATATAAAACTGAAACTTATGAACACAAACAGCAGAGTGGTGGGTGCCAGAAGGAAGGGGTTCCTAACAGGAGGTGACAGGAGAAGATCTGACTTTGGGCGGTGGGCACACGGTGCAATAGACAGATCTGGCAACATAAAGATCCACACAGGAAACCTATATGTTCATGTTGACCAACGCCACCCCAATCAATTTAGTAAAGTAAACAAATAAAATAAAAGAGCGGCAATAGGGCCGAAACCGGTTTGGCTCAGTGGATGGAGCGCCGGCCTGCGGACTGAAGGGTCCCGGGTTCGATTCCGGTCAAGGGCATGTACCTGGGTTGCGGGCACATCTCCAGTGGGAGATGTGCAGGAGGCGGCTGATCGATGTTTCTCTCTCAAATCAATAAAATATATTAAAAAAAAAAAAAAGCGCGGCAATGGGGAAGACAGGCACTCACCTTCATGGAATGCGGTGTGTAGGAAAGAGTCGTCAAAGAGAAGGCAGCGGCCTTCGGCCCAACACTGCGGCTCGCCCCCCACCACCAGCTCACAGCCACTTGGAGTTTTCAGACCTCGGAGGAAAAGGTAGAGCAGAGGGTAAAAGCAGGCGAGATCAGGCACGGCCAGAAGTCAGGGTGGCCGGAAGTCAGATGTGACCGGAAGTCGTGGGGCCGGAAGTCAGGGGTGCCGGAAGTTTGGGGGCGGGCAGCTCTCGATTTCCAATCTTTATCCTCACCCCTCGGGGTCTCTATATGGGGAGGGGGATAGTTCAATAGGGCAAATGCGGGGTAAGCACCTGGATCCTCTCCGTACCCCGTGGAAAAACTCATTCCTCCATTGGCTTAACCTGCTCTGGGTCCTGGGCGCCTCTGCTAAAGCCGGGAACCGAGCTCACCCTACACGTTGAAGACTCCGGAAGACCAACCGCGGCACCACCGGAAACTGCGGGAGCAGGTTCAGAACCCTGCCTGTCAATAACCGTGTTTCCTACAGTCCCGCCTCTAGGGCTGCTCTCGGTGAGACCGAAGACGCAAAGGCTCACACGGTGCCCTCCTCTTTGGGTTCCAACCCTTCCATCCATTTTGAGGCCCGAGGATGGCATGTTAATCGGGGTTCCCCCGGCTCCATTCTGGGAAACCGGAGGACACCCGCAAGAAAACGCCTGAGCTTCAGGAGGATGTGGAGCCACACCTGCTGCGGAGCCATATGCTTAAAGCGCCAGTGGCGAGGCCCACGTTTGGTGCCCAGCCCAGGAGAGGGTCTGCCGGAAGTGCTGCCGCGCATGCGCGTTCACGTCCCCTCGCCAAGCCAAAGGTCTGGGGAAACACGGCCCTGGAGGAGGGGCTGGGACTGTGATGCTCTCATCGGTCCTCAGTGACTCACTGTGACAAGCACGCCCCTGGGCCAGTCGGCAGTGTCCCTTATGACAAAATGAGACAGCCTTTTCTCTCACAGGCGGGGTATTTTAATGCACTCTCGGGGCCAAAAATGGATGGTTCCAGGAAGCATCAATGCAGTAAGAATTCTAACGGAGGCCGCGCGGAGCCGTGGGAAGGACAGAGGCCCTGGGATCAGATCACTGACTCTGAGTAGATTCTGCTGTGTGACTCTGGGCAAGCATTCGATCTCTCTGAGCCATAGCCTCCTTGTCTGTAAAGAGGGGGTGTGAGCATACTTACCTGCCAGTGCTACTCGACCATTGTCCTTGCTACTAATATCTGAAGACTGACTGTGCACAGGCTTGTGTTAAATAAACACTTTACAGACCTCACTTTGCCTACTTCCCAGACGGAGCAACCGGATACAGAGAAGTTAAGGGACCTGCTGGAGGTCACTGTTTAGTCCTGGCAGGAGCTGAGATTTGAATCCAAACTGTCTGGCTCCGAGAACAGGTTCTTACAACACTGGCCAGCATGATGTAAATGCTGGCTATTACATCAGTAGCAGTGACAGTTAAGTGGTTGCTGATTTTCCTGCAGTTAATGGTAAGTTTCAACCATCAATAGCACATTTCATTGCACCAGCTGAGACTGTCCATTCTGACCACGACCTCCCACTACTGTTAACAACTGCTGGGGGTTAGGGGTGCAGCCGCTGGCGCAAATGAAGAGAGCCCCACAGGCCATGTCCCCTTCATGCGTGACCGCACTGGCTGGTGCAGGTGGAGAAGGCCTTTAGGACAGTCCACTCCAGGGGTTCAGAGAGAAGCTCCCCTTTCTCTGAGACACTAAATGACTGACTGCCATGAGCCACAGTACAACAGAAAAACGGTGTGTCTTACTGGCTTATCAGCCCCCTGCTTCCTCTCCCCTGCCTTCCCCCGCACTCTGCTCCAGCCTCCAGTGGCCCACCATTCCTGCCTCTTGCTCACAAACCAGTTTAGTTGGCAGAAGTAATCATTAACACCCCAAATGAGAATCCAGGTGGCTCCTGGGTTAGAGACAGGCCCCGCACATGGCCTGGGCCAGTCCCACATGCCCAGGCCTCTCTCTGGCTTAGGGTTTGCTGCCTTCCCCACCAACCAATGACGGAGGCAGGAGAAGGTGGAGAAAGGCTCTGCCCACCAGTGGCCCCACCTCAGGAGGCCGGCGGCTGACACTGAGAGTGGGCAAGGCGAACACAAGCTGATCTGCTGGTACCACGCGGGTGGGTGGCCCAGAAACCTGACAGCTTACGCACGAAAGAAAATTGAGAGTGCAATTGTGCTTATTTAGTGAGAATTTGCTGAATATGCATTTTTATCTACCCTTTCCCGAGGGTGAGCCCTTTGGATGGGTGCCTGCCTCCCCGGTGCCACCTGCCTGGTAATCGTCAGAGGTTGCTTCCTAGAGGTTTGTGGCAGTGCGGGCAGGACATCCCAGCCCCCCACACAGTGCCAGGTGGTGGCCAGGCAGGAGTTGTCCCTGGTTCTGCACGGAATCAACGCTGAGTGACACCACCTCTGGAGGTAGCGCAGGACAGGGCTCAGCAAATGACTGGGCACATGAGGAGCAGTGGCTGGAGGGACAGTACCACCAGTCACAACGCAGATGGCAGGTAGAAAGGGAGGACAAGGCTTGGCATTCCAGAAACCACAGTACCTCCGCCACCTACAGCCAGGCAACTGGCAGAGGTGTGGCCACCAGAACCCTATCCTGCTGGCCCTGTTTCCGACCTCCTTCTCTGGCCTCCCTCTCTGTCAACACTCAAGGTCACGTGAATCAAACACACCCTTCTTTCCTTCCTGGGTGCATACGAATGTGGGCATGACCGTGGAAAGAAGGAAACGGTGAGCAGAGCTAACCACGGAGCTCGCCTGGCCTCGGGGACTAGCCACACTCCAATGGGACGCCTTCCAAGGTTTCCTGCTGCCCCGGGAGCATGACGTGGCCCACTTTCTCTGGTGGCCAGTACCCAGCGGGCCAAGGAGGGGAGGACAGGTCATCAAGGGACCTGTGTGGGTGTGATTTACACACACACACACTTAAACTGCATGGATGCACAACAGGCATTAATACACAGGAGGCAAATCTTTGTTCCTCGCCACCAGCCCTTCCTACTCAGCATACCTGCCTGGGGTCCCACCCACCTGTCCTCAAACGCCCTTCCCTGCATCATTTGGAAGTTTTTAGAAAACATAAAAGGAAGCCTTTTAAAACAACAGCGTGGTTCCCCATGGCCCACAGCCTTAAGACCAAGCCTGACGGGGGAGCAGGGGGAGGCTCTGTGGTTCGCTCCCACCTGACCTCTCCAACCTCGGCCTCCACCACTGGTCACCCCAGCAAGCCAGACACGGCTCCCCCAAACCTCCAAGGGAAGCCTCCTCCCCGACTGCGCCCTTCCAGGCCAGACCACCTGCCCTGAGCAGCCCACCTGCAGCCCTCTCGTCCTCTGACCTCAGGGAGCACCCTGGTGCCTCACACAGTGATTTCACTGATCATGATCCGTCACTTGGATGACCACCTCCGCTCTTAGGTTAATCATGGCCCCTTGACCTGACCGCTCTCGACCTGCCAAGCACTTCACACACAGAGAGCACCCCCAGGCCTCCACCAGCCGTCAGGCGGGGATCACTACCTCCATTCGAGAGAGGAGAGCACGGCGGCTCCAAGGTCACTCAGCACATAGGGCGGACCACAATCTGCTCATTCCCCATGGTTCCCGAGGGCAGAGACCGTATCTCCTGGCTTCTTTATCACATGGTCCAGCCTGGTGTCAGGTCCTCAGAGGTACCAGCAACTGCTTATCCAACGCTGTCACGTGCCAGGCACTGTGTCGAGCAGCCATAGGAGATATTACTTGATGTGACCCTCTAATGATCCTGTGAGATAAGTACTTATCTCCCCATTTCACAGCTGAGGAAACTGAGGCACAGAGACCCAATTACTTGCCCAAAGTGACACAGCTGACCACGAAGCCAGACCACCTCGACCCTGCTCTGCCTGTCCTCTTGAAATACTTGAGGTGACAACTGCACAAATCTCGTTCCTTTTGCTTTTCAAAGCAGTGAAGGCCTTTGTTGAAGCCACACTTTAGTCATAATCCCCAGAGAGAGAACAGGAGAAGCAGAGGGCTCTAGGTGCATGAAGGGGGGGTGGAGGGCATGGGCGTGTGGGCCCCCAGTGCAGCCCGAGGTTCCTCTGTGGGTGTAATTATGAACCCTGCTCTGGCCACATCGGGCTTATGTGTTTCTCCTCCCTCCATCCTGATGCCCAGGCAGCGCTGCAAACTCCCCAGAGCTGGGCCTGGCCCCGCACACTCCTCCAGTGTGAGATGCTAACCCGAGGTGCCATCGCCCCGGTAACCAAGCCATTATCATGACTCACCAGGAACAAACGAGGCATTCTGGGGAACTAATACCCCATTTCCCAAGCTGTTTCCAAGCCTACGTTTAGCAAGTACTCCCTCTCTATCATGCTCTGCGTGAACACAATCTCCTCCCAGATCCTCAGCGTAACTCTGTAAAAGGTGATCTTCCAAATGAGGAAACCGAGGCTCAGAGAGGTGAAGCGACTTGCCCCAAGTAACACAGCCAGCTCGATGTGGGGCCAGGATGCAAACACAGGCAATCTGGCACCAACCCTGCTCTCAAAACCACAGCTGCACGCCTTGCTCACTTCCCTACAATCTGGGTGGCATCACCACGGAGCATCGATTTATCTCTGAGTATCAGAAGGCACGCGGCATCTCTCACAGCCTCCGCACCATCATGGACCTCAGAGACCGCTGCAACCATCTCTGGCTCTGCAGGGCCACTGCTCAACAGCCACTAGCCATGTGCTGCTATTTAAATTTTAATTCCGATTAAGTTAAAAACTGAGCCCTTCAGTGGCACTAATCACATCTCAAGCACTCAGCGGTCACGTGGGGCCAGTGGCTACCGTATCAGACAGTGCGCATGCAGACCAGGCCCATCAGCACAGAAAGCTCCCTTCGGACAGAGCTTCTGTCAATATCAGGATCACACTGATCATTGTTTTGACCCAATCTTTGATGTCAAACTGTTTGCAGGTGGCTCATCAATTTGTGAGAGAAGCACAACAACAAAAGATGTGAAAAGAGCGGGAATTCTGGCTACTGAGCTTTCGGGGTGTCTGGATTCCCCCCGGAAGTCAGGCCCAACTCTACTGGGAAGGGGTGCGTGCCGGGACCCCGGC
Source organism: Myotis davidii (assembly GCF_000327345.1). Classification (NCBI taxonomy): domain Eukaryota; kingdom Metazoa; phylum Chordata; class Mammalia; order Chiroptera; family Vespertilionidae; genus Myotis; species Myotis davidii. Next base: position 1,913,796 of record NW_006289570.1, on the reverse strand, counting down.
CCCACAACATACCTAAGTGGCATCGGATGCGGATGTTGGTGGGTCCGTAGTGCTCCGTGATCACAGTCCCGGGGCTCAGCACGGAGATGCACGCGTTCCCAAAAACATTGTTCCCAATACAGGTCCGAAGGCTGCCGAGCAAGCGGTACGTCCGTGGGCACTTCCTGCAGTTCCTGGGAACGCACACGCCCTGGTTGACCAAGTAGAAGGTGACCCACTCCCCGCTGGGGGTGCTGTTCATTTTCCAGCCCTGCGGGAGGCTGCAGTTGGAGAAGCCCTTGTACAGGGCCTCGAACTCGCCCAGGATGGTGGGGAAGCTCCGCTCCAGCAGCTCCACGTCGTGCCTCTGGGCGTCCCGGGAGAAGTAGGGCGTGGTGGGGAGGTCGGGCAGGAAGAAGACCTCGGGCTTCTGGATGGAGGGCCGGCTGTTGAGGTAGCGGCCCTGCTCGCGGATGCCCTTGTGGATGCGGCCCATGCCCGACCAGGAGTAGCGCTTGGCGTACTCCTGCAGGTTGTGGTAGAGTTTCTGGTTGAGGCCCTCGTTGTGGGTGCAGCGCACGCACTCGGGGGACTGGCAGTACACGTACCCGTTCTGCAGCCCGTTGGCATCAGCGCCCTGCATGAGGGAGTTGACGGAGGCGTAGGGCCGGGGCTGCTCCCGGCCCACGTGGTAGCAGTACCACACGAACAGGACCAGCAGGCAGGCCACGGTGGCCACGGCGGTGGTGTCGCAGTCCCGCACGGACTGGATGCCCGTGGCGATGCAGTCCCGGAGGCCATCCAGCGACCAGCTCCAGGCCACCAGCCACTCGAGCGACATCTTGGGGGAGTTGTTGTCGTGGGTGTGAAACAAGGTCAGTCAGTCCTCAAGGGCACCCACACTTTGCAGGTTAGCGCGGGGCAGCGGGGGCAGGGGGCGGCATGGCTGCCCCTGTTTCTCAGATCCTGCTCAGGGTGGCATTGACAGGCGAGGCCGCCTGTGCCCACCACCCCACTCCAGGCAGAAGGGACTGGGCAGAGTGGCAGGAGCTGCTTTATGTCACATTAATGAGTGGTGTTGGTCACTATGAAACTGGTTTTTTTTTTAAGTTCAAACCTGGATGAAAAAAAATAAAATAAAAAAACAGCATAAATTTTTACACCGGGAAAAATCCTCACATGAAATGTAAAGTCCCAGATCATTTCATAAGGCCCTTGTTGGCAGGGGACACACTTCTCAGTCTTCTGTATTCTCTCTCCACTTCACCACCACCCCCTTTTCCCAAAGGACCAGCCATGTTTCATCTGCATGGAGCACTGTTTGACCATGACAGTAGTCCCATGCATTTCACAGCGTCCTGAGGAGGTACCAGAGTTCCCATTTCACAGATGAGAACACTGAGGTTCAGAGACCCTATAACTCCCCGAAGTTCCTGCAGCCACAGCGGGGACACAAATCCCATATGACTTCAAAGTGGTAACTACCCATTTTGCTATTCTTTCATAGTAGCCATTTAATAAATGCTTAATCCCCTTCACTCTCTGTCCTTTTAAGTAGATGTGGGTTCACAAAGCATTTTAAAAATGGCAAAGGCACTTTAAGACGGCATATTTTCCATTTCACTGTTTTCATAGCCCTCCATCATTCTTATTTAATCTCTCTTGCCCTTCTGACATGGATTGAGCTTAAATCAAACTGGAAAAGGAAGTGGGCTCCCTGTATTCCCATGGCAGACACTGGGCATTTCAACTACTCACTTGGGAGACTCCTTACTAAGTAAAAGGCCTTTCAAGTCTCTGACTGTCTCCAAACACACAGATACTTTCCCACGTGTTTTACTGATGGTCGGGGTCACTGTCCAGCACCCTGATTATCCTTATAACCTACAGGCATGATCAGGGCACAGGGGTCACATTGCCGTGTCTATAAAGCCCCCACCGTGTTCCCCAGCTGAAACCCGCCACCCACCTGCTTTTTCTAACCCGATGAGAACCGCCAGGTCTATGTGCTACTGCATCCCCTCATCTCGAGCAGCAAAACAATTCATTTTGTGCTCCGCCCTCCCTCTCCTCTCTCAGGAAGACAAGAGAGTAACGAAAAAAGTGGGAGAGCTGGACCCTCCACTTTCAGGACCAAATGTGGCCCGAAAGTTCTTGCGAGGGGGCAGAGATTAAGAACCCGACGTGGAGATGGGCTAGACCGAGCAGCACTCCCAACCCCGGACAGGTCACTTCCCCTCTCTAAGTCTCAGTTTCCTCATCTGTAAGACGGGTAATGCTCTTCTCACTGAATGAGGATGAATGACGGATGTCGAGCACGTACGATCACGTCATGGTCAGCATTCAGCATGTGCGCTGGTGACTGCTGTGACATGTGGCATCCACACCTTGCTGAGCCAGCAAAACCAAAGGTGGGGCCTCAGAGAAAGATGACTCAGGACAAAACATTCTAGCAGCTGCAGGTAGATTCTGGACGCTCTTGTGGCCACACATCTCACGTGGTGGTTTGTTTGTTTCCTTTGTGGGGTTTTTTTTTTGGTTTGTTTTTTTTTTTTTTTTTTTTTTTTTGGTCCCCAGACTTGCAAAGCCAAAAACGAAAGGGAAACCTTAGGTGATCATTAACTGCCTCTCTGCATCTTCCCAGCTTAGGCCGAACAAGGAACCACTTGACTATTGTGTTCAGTAAGTCCAAAGCACACGTGCTGAATACTCATGCATGGTTTTTATGTTTCTAGGAAAAATACGAGAGTTAGGGGGGTTAGACACTAATTTTTTTCTCTCTCATATGTTCTTGATTTTATCACAGACTTGGGAGGAGAGGGCAAGGCTGGGCCCCCCTGGATGGAAAGAGACCCCTCTGTGCCCCTGGTTCTCTCTCCATCCTCCCCCCTCCCCCGCCCCCCACCGATGACTGGCAGCTGTTTCCTCTCGAGATGGGAAAGAAAATTTGAATGAAAGGTGTGTTGTTTGCAAGCCATCTGGCCACAGAACGCCAGGATTCCTGAACTTCCTGAACTTCCGTGTGAAACCATCACCTGCGTAGCCACAAGCAACTCGGACTAAAAGGGATTTCCCCCATCACTGAGCTCAACTCCGAACTGGAGCTTGTAAACACCCTCTCGCGGGAGGAGAGGTTTCCTGAAATGTTCTCAGAGTGAGAGGCTGATAATTTGACAAACACCTGTGAAGTGTTAGTTCCTATCAGCCCTGCTAAGCACTAGAGTTTAAGTCAGTCAACATAAGATCTGGAGGGCAGGGTAGAGGATGAAGGAATCGCTACCCTGACACCCCTTTCCTCCCCTACCAACCCTCCAGCTTACCCCCTCCTCGGGGAAGCGTCATTCTCTACAAGGATAGTCCCGGTCGCTTCCTAGACTGAGCTATAGACAAAAGGCAACAAAAGATCCCGATCCCCTGAGCTCCAGGCTCGGACCCTGCTCACAAGACCATAAACAGCACTGAGAGCTGAAGTTGGGACTTTTCAGACCTGTCGGTTACTTGTAGCCAGAAAACGCAGGCGGGCCCCTGGGCCGGGAGGTGGGTTAACAAGCTCACAGCTGAAATATGACACTAAAGGTAGCCCTTACGCTTGCAGGGTGACTGACAGTGGATTAAATACCGGTGCAAACATTGGACCCTATTGCACCCAGTGACAAACCCCCATCGCCCATGGATTCCCCCTCCCCCACCCCCACCCCCAGTCTCAGTGACCACAGCAACTTCCGGCTTCCTTCACCCGTCTGTTCATGTTTCATTTCTGTCCTCATTAGGGATGGGGACACCTCGTTGCAGTTCTGCACTTTAATCATATGCAACTCCACATCTTAAAGGTCGGTCTGCTTGGGGGAATCAAGTCCAAATTCATGGCCAATTGGTGAGCAAGTCCAATCAAGTGTAACTTCTGATACAATGAACACCTCCTCCCTGGGGGGTGGGGGAAGCAGACCTATAGCTCTGACCTGGTTAATTCAGTTCACATTACCAGTCCAGGGGCTGCCCAAGGCTAAAAAGCTGGTCCTTTTTAGGGTGAGGCCAAGTCACCCCAGAAGTCCCCCAGGGAGCAGGGGGGGGGGCCGCAAGGTGAGCAATGCCTGCCGCCCCTCCACCCAGGGGCCAGGAGCTGCTCTAGGGCCAGCCCTCCCCAATGCGGACCGGAGACCTTTCCTCCTCGCTCTCTTGGCCATCAGTGTCAGCATCCACTCTGGACAGTGAGGGGGAAAGGGAGGGCAGAGTTGGGTTAATACAGAGGGTGACTACACCACCAGGAGGTCAGGGGAGGAGGGGGATGGGACCAGAGAAAGGTGATTACTGACAGGAAAAGTAGGCAATCCGCTCATGAGTGGGGAATGAAGCTAGTGTTGATCACCCGGGGGCAGGGGAGAGGGTTACCACGGGAAATATGGGAAGTGGGTGAAGCTCAGGGCTGGGGGGAGGGGAGAGCAGGCAAGGATGGGAAGAGGAGCCAGGCTCTGGGAGGGGACCCTGGGAGCAAAGGCAACCTCCGATGTGGTCCTTTGCTCTTGAAATTTGAGACTAAAAATAAATAAATATCCCGCACATTCACTTCATACACACTCACATACCAACAC
>NW_006289570.1:1908201-1908775 GCF_000327345.1 Myotis davidii | reverse complement strand
GAGCGGCCGGGACCCTGGGCAGCAAGACGCACCGCCCGCTCGTTCAGCTGCGCGCCTTCATTCATTCGGTCGTCGCTCCTCGGCCCCTCTGCGCCCCCTCCTCCCTCTTTTCCTCTCCTCCGCCTCTCTCTCTGGCTCTCTGAGTCTCTTCCTCCTCCACTTCCTCCTTTCCTTCTCGTTCACTTTCTCGCCCTCTTCTTTCCTCTCACTTCCTCCCGCCCTAACATCCTTCTTCCTTTGCCGATGGATTCAACCCACACTTAGAAGGCCTCTGGGGCACTTGGAATGTAAGTGCACATCAGGGTCCTTGGTCTCACTTTCAGACAAGGCCCCAGCGGGCAGAGACACAGTGCAACCAGGATTCCATGCCCAAGTAATCATAGGTATACTAGGTGTACCGGCTAATAATGCGGGTTTTTTTCAATAGCTGGAGTTACACATGTTGATACAGATGCGATTTGATATGTATGCGGTTTTGTTGTATTGCTCCTTCAGATGACCACTCGTTCCGATCGATGGCACACGCGCTTTCTGAGCAGCACTTCAGAACATATGAAGAAGTGGAAAATCGGGT
>NW_006289570.1:1892191-1906421 GCF_000327345.1 Myotis davidii | reverse complement strand
CTCTGCGCCCCCGCCTCCCTCTTTTCCTCTCCTCCGCCTCTCTCTCTGGCTCTCTGAGTCTCTTCCTCCTCCACTTCCTCCTTTCCTTCTCGTTCACTTTCTCGCCCTCTTCTTTCCTCTTACTTCCTCCCGCCCTAACATCCTTCTTCCTTTACCGATGGATTCAACCTGCACTTAGAAGGCCTCTCGGACACTTGGAATGAAAGCGCAAATCAGGGTCCTTGGTCTCAGTCTAATAATGCGGGTTTTTTCAATAGCTGGAGTTGCACATGTGTTGATATAGATGCGATTTGATATGTATGCGATTTTGTTGTATTGCTCCTTCAGATGACCACTTGTTCTGATCGATGGCACACGTGCTTTCTGAGCAGCACTTCAAAACGCACAGAGAAGTGGAAAATTGGGTCTCTGAATGGTCTGCCTCAAAACAAGAAAAGTTCTATTGGGACGGTATCCACAAATTACCCGAAAGATGGGGGAAATGCGTAGCTAGCGGTGGACATGACTTTGAATAAAGCACTTTTGATGTTTCTCTTGAAATTATGTTTGTTTTCTTTGATTACAAAATCCGCATTTTTAACCGGTTAATGGCTACTTGTACAGTACACCTGCGTCACAAGCCGGGCAGAGTGGGAGGAAGTGAAGGGGGGGCGAGGGGGTCTCATGAGGGCGTGGATGTTTGAGCTAAAGCCTAGAGGAAAAGAAATAAGCTAACAGTAACGGGGGACACGTTAAGGGCTCAGCAGTTCTATGTGTGGGCAGGTTCTGGGAGCACAGAGTGGGACAGCCGGCCCACTACCCATCTGTTCCTGTCCCACAATCCACTGGTTGCTTTCCCAGAACACACCCCCTCCCTGTCCCAGAACCCACCACTCCCCTGTCCAGTATCCACCCCACCCCCCTGTCCCAGAACCCACCTCTATGGTCTCCCAGAACCCACTTCTCACACAGAACCCATCTCTGTCACGTCCCAGCATCTACCTGGTCCCCGCCCCAGAACTCACCTCTATTGCCGCTCAGAATCCACGTCTACTGTGATCCAGAGTCTACCCGCCCCACGACTTCATCCCTTTTCTCAACCCACAGCCCGAAGAACTTTGTTTCCCCCTTTTATTCTGCAGAAATAAGCCAGAATGCCTACAATACCTCGGGAAATCGTAAAATGCACCCAGATTTGCTCAAAAGGTGGGTGATCAACAGGCATTGGATTTAGAAACATTTAAACAAACCGTCTCAGCCTCAGGGGTTGAGCCTGGGTAGGGTGGAGAAGGTGGCAGGCATTCTGCCCATCGCACAGTCTGAAAGGTCCTTAAACGTTCAGTCACAGCATCACACTGATGGGGACAAAAAAAAGGAAAATATTCTCCATGTACTTCTGTGTGTTCCATTCCTGGGCCACCCCACCTGTCCCACGTTATGAATCAATGTCATCTATAGGTCCTGTCATTACCTTTGACCAGTGCAATGATATTGCTCTGTACTTGTTATGAGTATTCATTTGTTCAATGGTAACATTACCGTACGCACATGTTGCTAAACTTGCTTGTCATTTCTTCCTCAGAGAGACGCTCAGAAGTGAGTTCCCCCAGACAAGGGAATCCGGGCATTCCAGAGGGGGCTACGAGGTGAGAGCTCCGGATAAATTATCACTGCACTAATGGAGGATCTGAGATAAGGGCCAAATGCATCTGAATTGTCTGCCTGCAGCTCAGCTGCCACCCGCGTCCTCCCCCTCTTCACTGTCTCCCCTAGGGCAGCCGCTCCCGACCCACTCTGAGGCTGCACGAGCTATCATTACACCATCCCACAGGCTCATGGGGCCCCAGTTTCTTCCTCCTCCAGATGGAGTCACAGGGGGTCCAGAGAGAAAGCCTGTGTTGCTCAATCAAAGTCACAGCAAGTCAGCAGGCAAAGGTGAAGACCCTTGAGAAAATGCTTGATTGGTGCATTTAAGAACCTATAGAGCCATTTGGTAGTATTGGTTATAACAACAACAAACGTGTATACCCCGAGAACCACCAATTTCACTACCCTAAATCTACCCTAGAGAAATTCTGGGGTAAAGGAATAGTTACGTTTTCATATTATGTAATACTGGGCAGCTCGCCCACAATTAAAAAGGAGGAGCTAGAGGTATATGTAAAAATATGGACAAAGCTCCCAACCAAATAATAGAAGAAAAAAGCAGAATTATTCTTGCAGTATTATTTCATCTATGCGACACACAACACAATCCATAACTCTGTAGCTTCTGTGGCTATATACATATCTGTATATAAATATATTACAATGTTAGCAAATGCAAGGAATATCCCTCCGGACACACATCTCCTGGGCTGTAACTTCAGGAGAGGTTAAGAAGGAATGAGAACTGGGCACAGCAGATAAGAGGAACTCTAGATATTCTATAACGTTTTCACTTGACTTAATATTTTCAAAAGGATTTAAATGCTTCTAGAACACAACCCAGAAACGACAAATGAGTTTCTAGGATCACATCTCTCCCCCATCCTTTAACCACTGGTTCCCTTCCTTAGAGACAATCCTTATAACCAACTTCTTATGCATCTGCCCAGGAAAATGCCATGCATTTGCACACACATGGAAATACTTTAACTTTCAGGAAGGAAATATGAGTGTATTATTAGTGATATTAAAAAAGGATTTAAAAATACAATTTAAAATTACATTAAAATTATTTTTCAAGAATGAAGAATTGTTTAAACTCCAGAAACTCTCTTGATAGAATGCATCCCATTAACAAGTTAAAGGACAAGAGCTACACAATCATCTCAAAAGATGCAGAGAAAAGCACTGGACAAAATCCAACATCCACCCATGATTAAAAACTCCCAGCAAAGAAGGAACAGAAGGGAACTATGTCCATCTGAGAAGGAACATCTGTTTCAACTGTGCCCCAGCTTCGAGGTTCGACAAGAGCAAGGGGCTTCCCTCTGAGCCGCTGGCCCTTTATCAGCCTGACCTATTGACCTCTTTGGGCGGCAAAAAGATCCTAAGACTGAAATAAAAGACTGTAAACTAAATAAATGTTGGGAAGTTTTTCTCTGAGAAATATCAGGGGAAGCCCGAGTCCAAAATTCTAGGGCATAAGCTTGCACGCCTCCCCAGATGCATCCGTCACGTTGGATGCCACACTTTGGTTGGTTGGCACAGACGGATGTGTCATCCCATCTACCCAGTGAGCGGAGCGCCACACTGGCGTGGTCTCCAGGCTGAATGTGTTCCAAGAACTGATCTAAATCACCTTGAGCTGATCCAATAAAGTGCTGCTAACATCTATTCAGCGTTTGAACAGACGGCGAACTCCCTGCTTACAATGCAAATGGGCAGAGCCAGACGTGAGCCGGCGGCTAGGGAAGCCCAAGGGGGCTTGCTTCACCCATTAGAATAAGTGAATTAATTAGTGCGGCCTCCCAGAGCCATCACCAATTTCTGCCACTGCCTTCCCCAGGGTCACCTCCCCATCCCCCCGCCCCCACCCCCAATCTGGCTCATTACCTTCATCTCTAGAAGCTCTGGAATCGCTTAGGCCAGGCATGGAAGGTGGGTGTGATGACCTCGAAGTCGCTCTGATGGGAAAACAGATCAGGCTCCTAAGATCTTTACAGGGAATCAGCCCGCCCTCTACCGAACCTGGATGGACTCCCACCCCTAAGTGAACTAGGTCGCCTGTGACAACCCGCTTCATTGCTCACCTTCGAGAGCCTTTCTCAGTGGTAACAGCCTGTGACAATGATAGCTTGCCATTTTCGCACCTGTGTGGGGTTGGTATTAAGATTAATACCCCTAACCGGTTTGGCTCAGTGGATAGAGCGTCGGCCTGCGGACTCAAGGGTCCCAGGTTCAATTCCGGTCAAGGGCATGTACCTTGGTTGCGGGCACATCCCTAGTGGGGAGTGTGCAGGAGGCAGTTGATCGATGTTTCTCTCTCATCGATGTTCCTAACTCTCTATCCCTCTCCCTTCCTCTCTGTAAAAAATCAGTAAAATATTTTTTTTTAAAAAAAAAGATGATTTAATAACCAGTGCACTGTGGCACGGACCATCGGAATGGCTGTAGACTATCCAAAACAGGCGTGGCCATACCCATGCCTACTGGCCCCCAGCAGCCCCAGACCAAGGGGGATGAAATCTGAGCTTCCTGAAACCTCCCACAAGCTGCATCAGAGCCCAGGAGCAGATGCATCTTAAAGCTCCCAGGGGCACAGAGGCGCTGCCTCCCGTTCTCTCTCCACACTCCCTACGGAGGGGACTTGTACTGCTTGTCAACGGCTTCTCAGCTCTGAGAAGTCAGCCGGGAGGACGCTCCTTTACTTCAGCGCATCATTGGTGAACATAAACTGTGTACCCACTGGCAGCGATCAGTGTTGGCAGCCTCTGTGTTCGGTCCAGCACAACCCAGACACGCTCGGTGTGGCCTGCGCAGGGCTTTTAAAAATCATCAACACGTAACAATGAGGAGACGCCACATACACATCCGGATTTGCTGCTTCTCTTGGGGGAAAAAATGGCAAAAACAGGCCACAATGGGCCCGATTTCTGCAAAAAGGCAAATTGGCTGGTCGGGGGCTTGTCCCAGTCTCCACCCACTTCCCATCCCTACCCAACCCAAGGGACTGCCACTTGCCACAGTCACTGACTTCATGGTGTGTGTGTGTGTGTGTGTGTGTGTGTGTGTGTGTTTATAGTAAGGAAACGGTTCTCTGCTTCCAGGTTTCTGCCAAAAGTGGGGAACAAAAGCCAGGCCGGGAGAGCTGAATGAGTGTTATTGGCTTTGGCCACTCGCCTTGTTTATGTTACCTGACATGTTCCCGTAGGCACTTGACTTTGCAGCTCCCGGAACACGATGGTGCCAAAAAATTAAAAAAATAAAAACACACGGATGCCTGCCTGGGAGTTTGCAGGAGGAGGCTGAAACGTGACAACCTCGGAGAACCCCCTCTCCTCGCCCCCACGGGCCCTGGGAGCGAGCAGAGGGCGGGGAGGCACAGTGAGTGCAGCGGCTGAGAAGGGAGCACAAGCTTGGTGTTGGAGACGCGGGCGAGAAGCCTGTGGGGCTGGGGCAGAGAGAGGGAGCGTGAGACGATGAGTCTGGAGAGCTGGCTCAGGTCTTTCCAGCCCTTGGAGGAGCTTGGGTTTTATTTTATTCTAAGTGGCCTCACACGGGTCACCCTAGACACCTGCAAAGGCTCCTGGAGGGGGCTGTGGAGAGCTCAAGGGGAGGGGAGGGTGGCAGGCACAGCAGGGGAGAAGAGAGGCAGGTCAGGCTGGCTCTCACCTCAATGCTTACTATCACTCAGGTGCCCATCCCCATTGGGTCATCTGAGGATAAAGGGTTGAGCAGAGTTTACAGATGCCTCTAGGATGGTGCAGTACCCAGGGCTACTGACAGGGGGAGCTGTTCCCCCCACAGGTCTGAGGGACCAGGGAGAGTGTGGATACCACAATCTGGAGCTAGAGAGACTAAAGGAGAGAACTCTACTCTGCCTGCAAGGGACAAAGATGGCTGGCGGGACCCCGCAGGAGAGAGCTGGGAGGAACGACTTCACTTTGACCCCACCTTCTTGTCTTCTGCTGGGTTTCCCCGTGGCCCATCTCCAGCTGGACATCAAAGTGGAGGGAGGCCCTAGCGGGTGTGGCTCAGTGGATAGAACATCAGCCTGTGGACTGAAGGGTCCTGGGTCTGATTCCGGTCAAGGGCACACGCCCAGGTTGCGAACTCGACCCCCATTAGGGGGAGTGCAGGAGGCAGCTCATCAGTGACTCTCTCTCATCATGGACGTTTCTCTCTCTCCCTCTCCCTTCCTCTCTGAAATCAATAAAAATATATTAAGGAAGAAAAAGTGGAGGGAGCCCATTGATGGAGACCACGCCAGTCGCCCTCCGCAGGGAAGGACCAGGGAAGAGAAGGCCAGAGAGTAGGCCTGGAGGGCCAAAGGGAAGACAGGTGCCTGGTTGACCCCCAAGACTTGGGGACAAACAATTATATCCCTGTTGGACTGGGGGCCACACCAGGCGCAGCGTCCACGGACAACAGATGTCACCAGGCTCCAACTCCAGCGCTGGGTAACCTCCTGGATTCAGGAAGCCCGGGGGCCAGGCAAGGAAAACCTCACTTCAGATGCGAGGTCCCTGATCCGCTATTACTGGAATTTGCAACTTCTGGATAAAGCTGCCTGGGGAGGGGGGGAGGCATGACTCACAGAGCTGATGTCCAATCCACTGCCCCACAGCTCACCATCCTGCTCCCCGGGCTCCTCCCTCTTTCTGCAGCTGCAACCAGAGAGGCACTGGCTCCCCACGAGGGAGGGGCCCGGGCCCTGGCGCCCGCATTTGCCTGGCCAGCTGCCTGCTCACACCGCGGGTCACCAGGGTTTCCTGGATCCCAGGGAGAAAGAAGCGCGTGTTGGCAGAGAGCGGACAGTCTAGGTCTCCCGGTCACTCACGTAGGTCACATCCCTCGGGCTGGGGAAGTCACCGGGATCCCTGTCAGAAGCTCGGGCACAGTGAATGGATGTAGGGCAGCTCCGCGGAGCTGAGTCCTTTTTGCATTTCTCAGTAATTACTTTGGTTTTTATGCATCTGGGAGTTTGCAGCAGCCTGAGCCAGATGCGTGTGTGTGTGTGTGTGTGTGTGTGTGTGTGTGTGTGTGTGTACAAGTTTCCCTTTCGCTGTCTTTTGGTCCAATTTGCCCCTTGCTTATACCTGTCTCCGGGTCGAATCTGGGGGCTGCACTTACCAGCTGCTCAGGGGGGCAGATGGGGATGTTTTGGGGACACTGAGGACACTGGCCTTTGCTTATAGAAATGGACAGACCGCCCCCCCCCCCAACCATTCTCCCTTCTGCCATGGACTTCCCCTCCTCCTCACATCACTCTCTAATATCCAAGCCTTTGGTGTAATCGCTCTCCACGTCTTTATACGTTGCCTGGGGGCAGCCCACCCAGAAGACCTCAGTGAAAAGAAAGCGAGGACTGTCTCCAAACTGTCCCATCCCCAGAAGATGCCCCTGGGCTCCCCCAACACGCCCACCCAAGTGTCCTCCTTCCCTGCCCACTCAGAAAACACGAAATGTGTGCCTTTCGCCTTTTAATGCTTAGAATGTGACCATCTCTGGTCTCTTATTTTGATTTTTTTTTATTGATTTTTTACAGAGAGGAAGGGAGAGAGATAGAGAGTCAGAAACATCAATCAGCTGCCTCCTGCACATCCCCCACTGGGGAAGTGCCTGCAACCCAGGTACATGCCCTTGACCGGAATCGAACCTGGGACCTTTCAGTCCGCAGGCCGACGCTCTATCCACTGAGCCAAACCGGTTTCGGCATGGTCTCTTATTTTGAAAGGGCCCTCTGTGTGGGAATTATCCAAGGTGGAGAGGAACCTGGGGAAGAGGGCCGACCTTCCCCAGCGCCAGCTACCCAGGAGGAGGCTAACTCGCCGACCAATGAACAGCCACAGCCAGGCACAGGCTAAGGGCCCGAGATGCAAAAATGATGACAAGCGCAATAATAATAACAGCTCGTTGCAAACACAGCCTTGGAGTTTCTTTCCAGAAGACGGATGACTTGGTGTTGGGAGCGAGGAATTTTCCTGCTGTTATATAACGTACACTTTCCCCGCCCCACACACATCCTCTGCCCTAAAAGCAGCGGTTCTCAACCTGTGGGTCGCGACCCCTTTGGCGGTCGAACGACCCTTTCACGGGGGTCGCCTGAGACCATCCTGCATATCAGATATTTACATTATGATTCATACCAGTAGCAACATGACAGTTAGGAAGTAGCAACGAAAATAATTTTATGGTTGGGTCACAACAGGAGGAACTGTACTTAAAGGGCCAGAAGGTTGAGAACCACTGCCCTAAAGGAATCTATTCATTCAAGGCTCAAGAGGTCTGTGCCCACAGGGCGAATGCTTAGATGGACACGGAGAGATGGGACTTGGCAAGGAGGGCGAGAGGGACCTGACACTTTCGCCTCTGTGGACCTACCTTCATGGCAGCATGAGTTGGCAGGACTCGCGGTGGTGGCCCTCGGAATTTGTGGAAACGTGACCTTCCTCCGGGCCATCACTGTGATAGAAACAATGGTGGGAAAGTGAAAGTCAAGAACTGCTACAGCCCAAAGCAAATCCACAGGCCAGAATAGGACCTAATTGACAAGGTCTTAGGTTATTAGGAGAGAATTTTTAAAAAGAAATTCCAGTGAGTCTAGTTACTTTTTGAACCTATTTTAAAAAATATAAATGGAATACTTTCTTCAGGAGCTTAAGAGAAAATTTCACCTTGTTATGCCAACCTGACAGCCGTTCAAGGAAGACATTGTCTGTGGCTTCGTGTTAACGCCTTCCAGAGGGGATTTAAAATCCAGATACAGAAGCATCAGAGGTGAGGAGCTCTCTTTTAGCTCTGAGAGTAGGAGGCAGATTGACAAGTGGGAGGCTCTGGGTTCACTTAGCAAGTGACAGAGCAGAGAGGCTTGTTGGCTGTAACAAAATCACGCGTGAAAGTCAGGAGCCCTGGGTCAGTGGGCCTGCTTCACCCGTGACCTCCCTTGAGCGTCTTCTTTGTGTTGTTGTTGTTGTTAATCCTCATCTGCCCAACCTGGGTGGGTCAGGGATTGAACTTGCAACCCAGGTACATGCCCTTGACTGGGAATCGAACCCTTGACTCTTTGGTGTGAGGACCGATGTTATAACCACTGACAAACATCAGCCAGGGATGATGATGATGATGATGATGATTCTTCTTCTTCTTACTTAAGGATTATTGTTAATAATTCATACTGGCTAATATTTTTCACTAAGAGAGAGAGAGAGAGAGAGAGAGAGATAGAGAGAGAGAGACATCAATGTGAGAGCAAAACATCCAGGGATGGAGCCTGCAACCCAGACATGTGCCCTGACCGGGAACAGAACCTGCGGCCGCCTTCCAGGGACAACACCCAACCAACCGAGCCACACCGGCCAGGGCTCCCTTGAGCTCATTCTTAAAAGGACAGAATCTCAACAGGATGCTGGGATCCAGAAAGGGTGTCAAGCCATTCTTCTCATCAGCCTTTGTCTTCTTTGCAACGTTGTGCGATGGTTCCTCTTCCGAGGCAGGTCTGAGAGACATATACTGCGGGGAGACTCTGGGACGTCTTGAAACTTGCAGCAGCTCTCTCCCTGTCAGGGCCTTTTTGTTTCCATGGAAACCAGCAGTGTTTCGAAGAGGTGGTGACAGGTTCTGCACACACCAGCCACCACGGGGAGTGCACGTCAGTCTATCGGGCAACGTCAATGGCAAAATGGCCGTGTTCTGGGGCTTTCTCTGACACGGCCAAGTTGACTTCCTAAAGAAAGAGGAGCAGAATGATGAAGGTGAAGTCACTTCCCCCCAGGATCCCGGGTCTGTAGACTCTTTTTCTCTCTGTCGCCAAGGTTTCAACTCCTTCTCAGCACTCCCAATGCTAAGCCACCAGCTGGGCAGATGCCGCCTGCCGCCTGCCAGACACGTGTGATCACAGAGCCGGGGAGGCGACCAGGCTCTGGCGAGGGTGCCTTGCCTGCTGGCTGGCATTCCTTCCCTGAGGCCTTCACTCCCAGGAGGGCCAGCGTGTCCTGTTAGGAAGTGTCAGGTTGGGTGAGCTGCTTTCAGAATGCGTGAGGCTTCACAGATCTGAGTGTGAGCTGGGGAAGAGAAAAGGACGTGCATTTTTCACCAGCTCCGAGATCCTGCTGGGTCTGGGGACACATTCTGGTTACTGGTGGCCCCGTTGGCGTGAGAGCTGTTGGCTGCCTCTCCGGCTTCCCCGGGAGCTGGGTGCCGCTCCTGGTTAGACCCAGAGGCAAAGAAGGGATCCTCAGAGAGATCCCATGAGCACCTTGTTCCTCTCAGAAATGAAAAGGGCCCTAACCGGTTTGGCTCAGTGGATAGAGCATCGGCCTGCGGAGTCAAGGGCATGTACCTTGGTTGCAGGCACATCCCCAGTAGGGGGTGTGCAGGAGGCAGCTGATCGATGTTTCTCTCTCATCGATGTTTCTAACTCTCTATCTCTCTCCCTTCCTCTCTGTAAAAAATCAATAAAATATATTTAAAAAGTAAAAAAGAAATGAAAAGGGAGAAGCAGTTCCGTTTGTTGGGCTCTGGATGCTGAAAGCCATGTGGCCCCAGAAGAGAGACCCCTCACGTCCGCTCATCTTAGAATCTGCAGGAGAGGCCCACATCCTCCGGGCCCTTCCCGTTCCTCTGCGCCTGGGTCCCTGGCCCCAAGGGCTTTCTTTCTTCTTTTAAATATATATTATTGATTTTTTACAGAGAGGAAGGGAGAGAGATAGAGAGTTAGAAACATCGATGAGAGAGAAACATCGATCAGCTGCCTCCTGCACACCCCCTACTGGGGGATGTGCCCGCAACCAACGTACATGCCCTTGACCGGAATCGAACCAGGGACCCTTGAGTCCGCAGTCCAACTCTCTATCCACTGAGCCAAACCGGTTAGGGCCCCGAGGGCTTTCTTTGGAGCCCCATCTGGTGGCACAGGTGGCAGACCAGCCCGGCAGGGAACAGCCCTTTCCCAGTGACTGATGGGAGCTAGGAGACAATTATCTCTGTGTTCTCGACACTTCCAATGGGGAGAATAAGATGTGTCTACACCAGTTCCCAGGGCTCCCCAGTGGGATAGAGCCCCGTTACGCAAATGCATAATTCGCTTCCTGCGCTTTTTATTGACTGCCTCTCATTCCCCTGCCTCGTTTCCCTTCGTACCTGTGGATAGTTCCTGGGAGGGCTTTTTACACATTTACGTTTATTTTCCCACCAACTCTTTTTTTTTTTAGAGAGAGAGATGAAATTCACATAATGTAAAATTAGCCGTTTTACATTTTTTAACAATATATTTAAGTGGATTTTTAGAGAGAAAGGAAAGAAGAGGGAAAGAAACATTGATCGGCCCAGCCCTTGTACGCCCGACCCCCCAAGGGGACTGAGCCCACAACCTGGGCATGGTCCTGACGGGGAATGGAGACGGCAACCTCAGTGCGTGGGAGGATGCCCAACCAACCGAGTGTCCACGTACATTCGTTACAGGTTTTTGTTTGCGCCCCATGTTTCCATCTCATTTGGGTAAATGCCTGAAAGTAAAATGGCTGTATTTTTTGATGGTTCAATGTTTAACTTTTTTAAAAACTATATTTTTATTGATTTGAGAGGAAGGGAGAGGGAGAGAGAGAGAGAAACATCAATGATGAGAAAGAATCATGGATCGGCTGCCTCCTGCACGCCCCGCACTGGGGATCGAGCCTGCAACCCGGGACCCTCCAGTCTGCAGGCTGATGCTCTATCCACGGAGCCAAACTGGCCAGGGCTTCATGTTGAGCTTTTTGAAGAATTGCCCAACTGTTTCCATAGCAGTTATACAAGGGTCCCCGTTTCCCCACATCCTTGCCAACACTCACTCTCTCTGTTTTTAAAATGATGCCCGTCCACATGGGTACAAAGTAGTATCTCATTAAATATCCTTTCATGTGCTTATTCCCACCAATGCAAACACACCGAAAAGGATAAAAAAATAATAAAAACAAAAGCAAAGAAAGCAAACACCAGTGCAGTCTCCATGTACGGTCAATAGTCTGGATTTGTCTGGAGAGTTCCTGGCGGTGCCCTTTAACAGGGTCTTCTATCTTAAGGACTTTCTGTAGACCAGAAGTTCTGTCTCAAAGCCAGAATAGGTTCAGGGGAAACATTTCAACTTAGCAGTTACTAGGAGACCATTGTTACGCCTACGTGTTCTCACCAAAACTCAGGATGACGCCGCCGGGTAGAGGAGCAGCCTTTTCTGTCCCGCCCAGAATCTCCAGACACTGCTGGTAGCAGCATTTTTAAGGCCAGAGAGAGGCATGTGATCTATGTTGGGCCAATGAGAGCCAGCGCCCGGGCTCCCATAGTTCATAGACTAGAAGGTAGGACTTACTGTTCTTTTATGTTCGCCGAAGAAAGTGCTGCCAAGTGATTAGGAAGGGGCATCCTTTGTAAGGTCCATCTTGACTTCAAAACTGTTCACATGTGAGAAGAAAAAAAGTCTTAGGTCGCTGGGCATCTCGCCCTTTCCTGGGAAGAGTCTGTCTGGAGAGCTGAGCGTGTTCCCTGGGAGAGTTGTTTAAACTCTCCACGCCCTTTTGCCCCCTCTTGGCTGCCCCAGAGATGTGCATTGGGAGGCCGCTGGCTGGGGCTCTGGCTGCTCCAGAAACAGACCCAACCTTCCCCAGGACTCCCTGAACATGCCTTATCCTCACTTACCATCTCCCTTAGCAACCAACCAGGGGTCCACCCGTGAGGGGCAGCAACAGAGGCAGCTGCACGGTGCCCCACGTGGGTCTGTGATGGATAAGAAATTCCCTTCGGGATGATGGTGGTGGTCAGGCCTTGGGAGGGAGGTCGCAGGAACCACCATCCCTCCACCAGCTCCAGGCACTGGGCTCAGGAATCAGACTGCTTGAAGGGCGACCACTTAGCTGTGTGACACTGGACAAGTGACCCAGCCTCTCTGAGCCTCAGTCTCCTTATCCATACGGTTTGTCATTTATAGGATTGCCGGGGTCCTCTCTACGGAGCTTATCACAGGGAATGAATGCTAAGCACTTGTGAGCTGTCTCCCTGCCCAGGATTATCCAGCCCTTGTGTGTCCAGCCAGGCTTGACCCCAAGGACGTCTGGCTCTGCTGTATGTTCTTCACACCTCCCCGGGGTCTTTTCACAGCTCAGTCTGCTCCTCCTCTCTTGTCACTCTTTCAAACCCCACGGCTAAACGGTGACAAAAGAGGGATTTGTGGCAAACGGCTCAGCGGGATCCAGAGGCAGCTGCTGGGCAGTCTGCTGTACATGCGGAGACTCCAGAAAACAAGACCACCATCAGCTCAACTCCCCTCCATGTTCACAGTGTGCGAGGGAGGGGAAGCAGCCCAGGACTGGGTGTGTGTGTGTGGGGGGCAGCCCCCACCCGGGGCCTCCAGGAGCCTGCACACCCTGGGGCTGAGCACCACTCAAAAACATAAAGCAACAAGAGTGAGGTTGTTGCTCCCTGAGGTCCTACTATGCTCTTTTTGTTGGAATCTCAAAGGTCCAAGGTTTTTTTAAACAGAGATGGACACAGGTAAGATCAAGCCAGGCAATGTGTGTGGCAGCTTTTAAGCAGCCCACGACATGAGCAGCCTGACGAGGGGGTCCCCGGGAGAGGGAGCTAGAGGGGGAGTGATGTAGTGGGGGTGGGATGCAGAGACCCAGAGAAAAACAGAGAAAAGGAAACAGCAAAACAGACAGAGGGAAACGGACACAATGCATCAGGGAGAAAGACAGTAAGAAAAGAGACAGAAACACACAGAGAAGGATACAGAAAGAGACAAAGAAATAAAGATCAGGAGAGAAGTGTAGAGAAGGGGCCACGTGCTAACCTGACGACCTCAGGGAAGGCCTGCGGGGTGGCGGCCTTGCAAACTGAGACCTAACGTAACCACGAAGGACGGCCGGGAGTGTAAAACCTTTAACTAAAAAGCAGTTTGTAGAGGGTAGTCGTGTCCTAGCCAGTATCCTCCCTGACAAAGCTTTCCTGAGCCTAATGTCTTTTTGCATCTAAGATAACAACGTACCTGTGGAATGTCAGGGTAACTGGTAACTTCCCTTTTCCGGGCCCCGCGGAGCACACATTCCCTCGGTTATTGTAAGCGTGTTAACTGTTGCCTGCTGGCTATCCTATACCCACCTGTGTAAAGGAACCACGTGTCTCTTTACTTTTGATCCAATCCCAGCGGTCGCCCCCTTTGCTTTCTCCCGCCTCCCTGATCTATCCCCAATGGATTTCATGTGACCCACTTATGTCTCCTCCTTTGATTGTAATGCATAAAACAAGGTGCAAAACTGCCCTCTCCACCATTGTCGACAGATTGGCTCAGATAAACTCACAAAAATTCTTTACAGATTTGAATGTGGTTTTGGGTCCCCCCCCCCCGCACCCCCTCTGTTAACAAAAGACAGAAAAAGGAAAGGAAAACTGAGAAAGAAAAAAAAAAGCAGAATTGAAACGGAAAAAGATGAGCAGGAGAGAGGATTGTGCTAGATCCACAGAGCAGGGGCTACACTATTTGTTGACATAAAGAGAAAGAAAAGGAAGATCTTAGAGAATGGGGCGGTGTGCAAAGGAGAGTTGGGAAACTGGAGCAGAGACAGGAAGCAGGGCG
>NW_006289570.1:1862482-1892041 GCF_000327345.1 Myotis davidii | reverse complement strand
GTTTGGGGCCCCCCCCCCCGCACCCCCTCTGTTAACAAAAGACAGAAAAAGGAAAGGAAAACTGAGAAAGAAAAAAAAAAGCAGAATTGAAACGGCCTCCTTTGATTGTAATGCATAAAACAAGGTGCAAAACTGCCCTCTCCACCATTGTCGACAGATTGGCTCAGATAAACTCACAAAAATTCTTTACAGATTTGAATGTGGTTTTGGGTCTCCTCCCGCCCACCTCCCGCCCTCTCCATTAACAAAAGACAGAAAAAGGAAAGAAAAACTGAGAAAGAAAAAAAAAAAGCAGAATTGAAACAGGGAAAAAAGATGAGCAGGAGAGAGGATTGTGCTAGATCCACAGAGCAGGGGCTACACTATTTGTTGACATAAAGAGAAAGAAAGGGAAGATCTTAGAGAATGGGGCGGTGTGCAAAGGAGAGTTGGGAAACTGGAGAATTCGAGACAGGAAGCAGGGAGAAAAGGGAAAAAGGAGAGAAAAGCTGACAGCAAGAAAGAGAGAGAGAGGAGGAGGGAGGGACCTTAGTAGCCAGGATGCGCTTGGCCCTGCCCCTTCACCATTTCTCTCCTGCAGCCCCCACCCCCCAGGCTGAGGGTCCTGTTAGCCAGGATTCCCCGTGGGGAAGCCCCGAGCCCCAGTCTGTTCAGCTTTTCTCCCCACCAGGTCCTGTCCCAGAGTAGACCTCCTCCTGGTGACTTCGGGAGGGCCCTGCGAGACGCCCACAGCTAGAACCTGCACTTGGTTGGGGGGCAACATGAACACACAAGGCCCTTGCTCAAAAGTGAACTCTCAGGACAATGACAGCAGAGCATGAAGCCAGGCATGGGGCTCCTCAGAGCCCAGGCACCTACCACCCTCACTTAGACCCTGCGGACCGAGAGGGAGAGGCAGGGCCCGGGGCCCTGGGACGTCCCCTCCGTGTGGTCACACACCAGGCCTGGGTCCCTTTCACGGGCAAGAGTGAAGAACACTAGCTAACTCCCCACGTAGGGTTCTGCTGTATCAGAAACCACCCATTTCATCAGATGCCTCTGCTCAATGAAGATGACCCTGCCAGGAAGCCAAGTGTGCCTGCTTCTTAGGATCATGAAGGCCTCTCCGTAGACCAGGCGGAGGCTGCCCTCTGGTGGCTGAAAGGAACCCCCGCACCCTCCCGGCACTGACCATGCTGCACAGTCGGGGCTGCTCTGTTGGTTGATGTTCATTCCTCCAGCAAATGTTTGTGTGCCCACGATGTGCCAGGCAGCTACATTGCAAACAGCGGTAATAAGAGCATGGTTTTAGAATGGCGATTTCTTAGTTTAGTGCAAACAAACACATACTGAAAGTGTAAGGAAATAACTAGGAAATCTAAAACTATTCCAAAATAAAAAGTGTGTCTAAAATGTCAAATAAAAGTATTAAGCCAGTTATTATTATTGTTGTTGTTACTGTGTTATCTTGACAGGGGAAGGAGGGGGAGGAGGAGGGGAATGAGAAGGAAAAAGGAGGAG
This sequence comes from Myotis davidii, assembly GCF_000327345.1. NCBI lineage: Eukaryota > Metazoa > Chordata > Mammalia > Chiroptera > Vespertilionidae > Myotis > Myotis davidii. Next base: position 1,890,541 of record NW_006289570.1, on the reverse strand, counting down.
TAGGAGGGGGAGGAAGGGTAGGAGTAAGAGGAGAAAGAAGAGAGCTCCTGTCAGGAACCCAGCCAGTGGCACCTTGATCTCGGACGTCCCAGCCTCCAGAGCTGTGAGAAATAAGCATCTGTCTGTAAGCCGCCCAGTCTACGGCGTTCCGTTAGGACTGCCTGAGCGGCCCGGACAGGGAGGGGAGCGGTATGTCTGGTGGTGGCAGTGGTCCTGTCTTGTCCAAACATTGCCCAGATGTCCCCCCAACGGTCCCCAAGGTGGCAGTCCTGCCTTGGCACTCAAAGTTTCAGTGGGGGTCCCCCACCTCATCCCCAGAAAAATGACCTCCCCACAGACTTGACTGTTTTTCATTTGTTTTATTAGCATCAATATATACAAAGTGGAAAATGACGTCCTTTTGTTATTCTCGCTTAGAAAGTTGGTTTGGGGATAAAATGGAAATGAAAACATCCCAGGAGAAAGCCTACCTTTGCGGGTGCTGACAACTCCGACGACCCACCATGACCACTCGAGGGCACAGAAAAGTCATGCTCTTTGGACTCACCCCAAAGAAAGGTCATTTTTGCCCAAGTCCCTCCCGCTTACATAACCGCCCTGACGACACTCTGCACGGCTGTTTGGCGGTTTCGAGCTACCGGCCAGGGGTCCCGTAGGCTCTCCAAGGAGCTGACTTCAGAGGATCCGATTTAAAGCATCAGAGAGCGACCAGAATACTTATGTTGGCTCAAGAATTCTACGCCCCCATCTCCTCCCCAAATAGCAGGAGGAGGCGCTCCGAGCTGACAAGGGGAGTGTGTGCGCCTTACAGCACAGGGTGCCGGCTGACACATCCCGCGAACAGGAAGGAGCCTGGGAGACATGTCATCACGTGCATCTTGGAAGCGTGACATCTCTGTAAACGCATTTCCCCGCTGTTTTAAAAACGAAGTGGCTTTTCGGAGGGTCCCGTCGGTTCTCGAGTTTCTCAAGATGGCATCCTGTTGGAAACTATTGAATCCCAATGGGTTTTCATATTGATCTTGTAAAAACAGACATGTGTGGACTGAAATGAGATGCCTGCCTGGCACACTGTTGGCACTAGGAGGACCATTTCCTTACCTTTACATGTTACAGACACACACTGAGGACAAAAAACACACACCAGCCTGTCCTTGCAATCACACTGTACACAGCGTCCAGCTCGCGTGCGCGTGTGGTCCACTTCAGGCTAAAACAAACGTTTAAACTGTGGTCACAGGGGCTGTACTGCTAAGACGGAGCTAGGACACTGGTGTCCTGGAAACAAAAAAAATGACACCTTTTCAGTCCCTCCAACAACCAACACAAATCCCTGGGCCATGGCGTGGCCAGCTCTCAGGGTCAAGGTTAGAATGAAGATTTTACACTTTGTCAGTCTTTATGGAAGGCAAGTGTTTCATTTTCACGCAACCACAGCAGGTTCTACAATGAAGAATCATTCACAGAGTTCTTGCCAGATGCCCCGGGTTAGGGTTGGAGTCATCATCAAACGAGAAATAAAAGCGAGGATTGGGTTCTTTCTGCCTCTTGAGAAAAGGTCACGTTATTGGCATTGTTGGTCTTTCTCCAAACATGGCACCGCTCACTAAGGTTCTTCCAGAAGACGGGGTGGGCTCTGGCGGCCGGAGAGCGGCCTCTGACGGTCTCTTGCTGAGCGCCACGCGTGCCTGCCGGAGAAGCAGGGTCTTCTGGTGGGAGGAAACCTTCCAGCCTCAGACTTCCGAGAACAGACGAGGTGCAAGCTCCTTGCTGGAGGAGGGCACGTGCCTGTGTACAAAGCCCACTGCCCTATGCTGCCCCAGAGGTTTCCAAAGCAAGCCACCCAAACACGTACGCCCGGACTCTCCCAAAGGCATGGCAGCCAGAAGTATCTGCTCTTGTGTGAAAACCAGCTGATTTAAAACAATTCTAGAGAGTGTGCGTGGGAGCCAACGAGCACCCCAAAAACACTGAACCTGTGTGCCATCGGCTGTCAGTAGGGAGGAGACTGACACCCCATATTCCTTCCTGGCATCCTGTATTTAGGAAAGACTCTTCCTGGACAGTTAGTTATTCGCTCACCAGCCCCCCCGGGTTGGGATGCAATGATCCTGGTAAAATATAAGGATGCTCATGCGATGAGTAAGGTGCTTTATGAATTCCTTTCTGGCCTGCAGCTCCTCCATTCTTCTCATTGGGGTTCACATTGTAGGATGTGGATTCCTTTGTGGTTTTAACCCCCCCGGTTCTGTTTCTTTGCATTCACCCCCCTATTCAACCTCTGGGCCAAGTTTCCAGACAATAGAAAAACAGTTTCTTCTCATAGAAACCTCCCACCCCCTGAAATACTTGACTGCAAATATATTAGGAAATTCCACCTTTAAGAGAAACAGGGCACCGGAGTCTCCCCATTTTGAGGGCTCAGGCATTCCAGCACCCCAGGAGAAGAGCAGAGCGCACCCCGATCTCAGGACGTGGCACCTCCCCTCCCACACACACCCTTCTCGCTCTGTGGACGAGGGGGCCCTGCTGCCAAAGGCTGCGGCGCTCTGCTCACAGCTGGAGGGCGGCCTCGCTGAACAAGGTGATCGATCCTGAGGCCTGTAGCCTGAATGACCGGCTCCTTCATTGTTGACGGAGTGCAAAGCAAAAACATTTTATTAACTCGATTCCCACGACCAGCGTTCTCCCTTGCCCGGTTCTTCACGGGAACTCTCAAGTCTCTCATCCTCTCTGAAAAAAATTTCCTTGTCATTTATCACTCTTCTAGAAAGAAAACATTTTCTCATTTTGCCAGCATCCAGGGAGGCCAGGGCAGTAAAAGAGAATGTTTATGCAACATCTTGGTTGCTCTCAGAAGGGGCACGGGAGGGAGGGGTGTGTGGCCAGGCCACTTAGAAGCTGGGGAAACTGGAAGAGGGAAACACACGGATTTGTTTGGGAGCCAACCTACTGAAGTATCCACGGGAAATTCCAACCCAAGTTAATCTGACAAAAAATGACCCTTCCCGACCTAACCTGGGGACTGCGATTGGTACTAAACACACCACGGGCCTGGATCCCAAAGACGCATGCAATTCGACGCAGCTGTAGGATGGCACTGCTGACGGGAGAAACGACCCGGTTCTGCTGTTTCCCCCTCTACTGCTGTGTCTGGCATCTCGCAGATCTCCCACCGGCCTCCGGAAGCGACTGAGGCTGGGACACGAATCTGACCGCAGCGGCAATACATCCAACCACACCTATCTCCATTTTAAATATAATAAATACAGTGAAGAAAACAGTGCGTCTTCCATAAGGAGTCTACAGAAAAGACAGCCGGACACTCTGGGGGTGTTTTGATCAAATGCCACATGGTCTCTGGATGAATTTCTCGAGGAGGTTGTAGTTGAGTTCATAGCTGTGAGTTCCCTTCTCAAGTGCAGCTCTCTCTAGATGGAAACTTCATACTCTCTGGTTTCCTGCAAGAGAGAGAAGCGTAGATCTATTGAAGCTGGTGCGGCAGAGTGACGCGTAGTTGGTTCTAACTCTTCATCCCTCCCGTGTCCACAATGTTGGCCAGGAGACATTGTGGTGCCTTCTGCTCTGACCCTGACTTGCTTTGGACGATGGGTTCTAAGGAGATGGGTCACGAGAGGGGCCTGAGAAGTGCTTGTGTGTTTCTGCGTGTGCCCTGCCCTTCTGCCATCACCATGAGTAGAGCACGCCTTGGGAGCCATTAGTCCCAGCCGAGAGGTGAAGGACATGGAGAGCCAAGCTCAGTCCCCCAGCCAGTGACTAGCCAATCCCAGATGTGTGAGTGAGCACGGGTAAACCAGGCTACCACCTAGCTGAAACTAGCTGGAAACGCTGCCTCGCAGGCTGATGAGCAAATGAACGTGCTGCTGGGTTCCGGGACTGCTCGTTACACAGCATGATGATAGTGCTAGGTAACTGATACACTGTTCTAATAAGTATCATCAAGGTCTGGTTTCTAAAGTGCTGTTTTTTCATCAGATTGATCTTTTTAAGGTTTGGGAAACAAGCTACATGGAATGCAAAATAACATACGACCTCTTCTTACCAAGTCATATCTGAAATGACTGAAATATATATGGGTAGCAACTACTTCAATTTCTCTGATGTTCATGGAGTGTGTGTGTAATGTTCCCCAGGCCCTCTGGGCTCAGGAGAGGGGAGATATAAGGAGCCATGGGCTGTGCCCTGGGAGAGGTCACCGTCACAAGCTTTAATGGAAGTCTATGGTTTCTGCTGAGCCAACACAGATATACAATCATGCCTGTGCTTCATGTATATGGAGTGTGGTGGGCAGACAACCACCTGCAAGGAACTAAATGCGGCTGATAACCCTGTGAGCTTGGAGGGGGATCCTTCCCCAGTCAAGTCTCAGATGAGACCGCAGCCCTGACTGACACCTTGTGAGCCCTGAAGTAGAGACCCAGCTAAGCTGTGTCTGGACTCCTGACCTACAGAATCTATGACACAATACGTGTGTGTTATTTTAGAGTCTAAATTTTTCAGTAACATTGCTACACATCAATCAATGACTAACACGGGAGGTCAGAAGAAGAGGTGGGGGAGGGAACATCAGTAAGGACAAGGAACAAGCTGAGTTAATGCTGCCCAAATACTGGGAGGTGGTTGTACATCATTACACAGTGAATTTGAAGGGTTGTGATTTTGCAGAGTCATGACTAATCTTCTGGTTCCTCCCCTGTGCCTCGGGCCTTTGCATGGGCTCTCCCTTCTCCCTGGCATCTTCTATAGCCACCATCTAAGTTCTACTCACCTTACGTGCCTTAGCTTCACATCACTGGTTCAAAATGCCTTCCCCACCACTTCTAAGTGTCCCCCATCTTATATTCTTGTAGCAGCCTGTCTAATTTCCTTCATGGTCCTCAAAAATAATGACCTGTTGCAATCAAGACATTCATCGGCATATTTGATCGTGTGAGGCTGAAGGGAGGCGGGACAGTGTAAGGAGTTACGGTACCGGGTAGAGTTTGCATCCTGGTTACAGACAGTGCCCTCTGGTGGTGTGCAACCTCGGCCAAATCACCTTTTCCTTGTTCTGAACCTCATCATCCTCATCAATCCACAGTGAAAACTGCAGAATCAATCACAGGTAGTTACAAGGATTCACGGGGTCATGCACTTAAGGTGCCCAGCCCATGACACACATTATTGTTGTTATTAATAGCTGTCCCCTTTGCAAGACCATATGCACATTAATGGCTGGATGGTGTATATTGGCTCATGACTATGTCCCTAATAGCCAACACCAGGCCGGCCACTCAAATGTGTATGATGTTGCACGCTGCCATTCATTAGGGCGTGGAGCTCAATAAGGTGTGTGCCCATCTCAGCCGTCTCTCCATGGGTATTCGGTGCAGCCCCTTCTTTCTGTGGTCCTTCTGCCAAGAGCGAGCAGAGCTACAGTGTGTCATCGGCTGGCAGAGAGAGCTGGGTGCTCTCAGCAGTTAGCTCCATAAGGGTCATGGGGGATGAGATGGGACCCTGGCCACACCTCTCTGCCAGTGGCATCGTGGGCAAAAGGAAATGAAACCTTCAGTTTTGACGTCAGGGAATTCAGGGCAGACGAAGAGGGAGGCGCCCGGGAGCGAGGAGAGACCAACTCACCCCTGTCTCATAAATGGGGTTGTCAAACTCGGTCTCCACGGTGATCTGGCTGTAGGGGTGAGAGTACATCAGGGGCAGGCGGAGGTTGGAGTAATAACGACATCTGGAGAAGAGAGAATGAAAAAGAGAGCAGTTACTCTTCCTGGCCTGGGAGACACCTTACTATACCTGAGGGCAGCGATGTTCAACCTTTTCCATCTTGTGGCACACATAGACTAGTTATTAAAATTCTGTCACACACCAACAAATATATATTTTGCTGCTCTGATAAAAAATAGGTGTAATTTTGATTGATTTATGAAAAGAAAAAGTAATTGCCTATTTTTTTTGTTCCAAAGTGACTTTAAAAAAATCAGGTACCTATACTTGTATATAAGGATTTCTGGTACCAAAATTAACCAATCAGACACAACCTTCTTATGCCACATGACTGATAAGATGCAACTCTATTATATCACCTGTATATTTATGGTTCAAGACAGGGCATTCGCAACGGAAGGCTATGGTTGTGTTGACTGCTGTCACTTTTGTCATTTGACAATCTGAGGCACACCCATTGAAAATCGCTGCCTGAGGGGAGCAGCGAGTGAGACTCTCTGAGTACCGGCACCTCCACGAATGACAAGGGGGATGTGTGGAAACAGCTTCTTGTGGGTGAGAATCCGAGTGGGGTGAAAGCTGAGATCCTAATTGCCCTCAAATTCGAAGTCAGTCGGTGATAACTGGAGCCTCAGTGCCTCCCCTGACTGCAGAGGGCGAGGAGCTTAATTTGTTTTCACCCGAAAAGTGACTGAAGTCCCTCTTTAATGCAAAGAACAACAATAACAATAATGAGCATTTATTGAGCACCTATGAATACTGTATTGCGTCAGACCACCTAGTTAAAGGTGGTTCCTCCTCTGTTACCACTCCTTCCTTCATTGTGTTTATACAGTGTGTTATTATTTGTGTATTTCCCCTCTCTTCCTCCTAGACTGTAAGCTCCATGAGGGCAGGGAAAATCTATATGAGGTAAATACCTGCCTCAGGGCCTTTGCACATGCTGTTCCTCTTATCCCAGGTTTGCAGAGCTTACCTTTGCATTGCTTTCAAGTCCTTACTCAAGTGTCATTTCACACAAATGCCACTGTCCCCAAGCTAGAGGTGGAGATGCTGAGGTTCAGAGAGGTGAAATGCCCAGCCCCTCAGGACACGAATGGATGAGGGGATGGCAGCCCCCCAACTCGCTCCAGGGCTCCCTACCTGGTAATGTAAATGTAGGCTCCCCCCAGCAGTAAGGAGATGATGAGGACCGGGATGAAGATAGCCAGCGCCATAGTTCCTCCTTCCAGTGATGTCTCTGCTGCCGCTTCTGCTACTGAACACACAGCCAGTGAGGCCTTCATGTCGCATATGCTCAGCCCACCCGGGTCCCAGGCTCCCAGTCCCGCACCCACCCTCCCAAAGAACCGACTGTCAGTGAGCCTTAGCCTCTGGAGAACCATCTCCAAGGGCGGAAGAGGCGGAGCCTAGAGGAGTTCGTGCTGGTTCTTTTGCAACTGAGTCCAGGCCCATCCTTGGGTGAGGTGGTGATGGGGGAACCGAGAATTACAGTCCTTGAACCCTGATCCTACCATGCCCATTTTTCTTTGGTGGGGGGTACAGTTGAAAGCTGGTTAAAATCCAATTCAAGGGAGAAATTCCAAGTGTGCAAACCAGGAAGGCAGATTCGCTGGCATTCCATGGAGTGGAGGGAGCTTGTTGTACCCAGACTGGCGGGTCCCTCCCAGGGCTGCTTTATCAGCCCCTCCAGGAGAGGGCGCCGGGCAGCTGGGGCCGGTCTCAGTACTATACACCCAATGGTGGTACCCCAATGGTGAAGACCCAATTTTGATTCTCAGCGGCCATGGCTGCACATTCTCTCGGTCTCCAGGTTCCCTCTGCGCTGCGCCATGCCATGCCCAACAGAGCTCGGCTGCACATCAATCTAGAATTCATTACCCGCCACTCTATGGAGTGTGCAAAAGTGACCCTAACACCCACAATAAGCACAGGAGCACAAAACAGTACATTAGCGCTGTAATCTCTCCGCAACCCCACCCCACACATCTGAGACATTCCCATGGTTCACTGGTTGGCAAAGGCAGAAAGGGGATGGCCTGAAAGACACGGGAGCCACGCAACTTCCTCTATCCCCAGGGGCGTGACTAATAACGCCCTGTTCTATTTGAGCCCCCGCTCTGCCTGCTCGGACTAAAACATCATCTGTTACTAGGAAGAATGACTAATGCCATGCGATCCCCACAGCCCCAGGTTCTGAGGGAACCTCTTATTGTCAGGAAGTTAAATGGCTCCAAAATTAGTAATGAAAGCGGCTCCACTGGTTACAGCTTTAAAAACCAATAACCATCTGGCGCCATCGTCCAGGCGCGTGGATTGGGAACGCCGAATGGAGGTGGCACAGAATGCAGGATGGTTCAGGTAGGGGAGGGGCTGCAGAGGGAAGGAGCCACCACATGAAAACAGAAGTAAATCCTGGAGAGCTTTCAGCATCTGCTGCGCATTAATAAGTCTTACTTGGAAATTCCTAGTAAAAGGAGAACAGGGAACAAGAGGGCACAGGGCCAGATGTGTTGGGGAAGAGAAAGACTAAGGGAAAAACAGGCCACAGACCACCCTGGCCCGTTTCCCTCCTGAAACCAGGGGGATGCTCAGTGTAGGTGGCGAGGCATCATTGGATACAGTTTCTCCAAAGGCACCACATGGTTGAAAAGTTTTACAATCAGCTGATGCCTTTGTCAGGCAGAGGGACTCTCAGACTTTCTACGCTCATGAGCACAACTGGCGTCAAATCGCATCAGGTCTCAGTTAGGACCGTGAGATGTAAATGCAATGACTTTTTCTTTGCAATGGCATTTGTTTTGAAATGACCTCCGGCAGGTGAAGGACGATGTTTTGTTATTGTTAGTTTTTTGTAAGCACCTGGCCCAGGATGGCTTAGGACCTGCCCTTGTTTTTTGCTATGAGCTTGATTTATTGGGTGTTTTTCATTCTGGGACTCACCTTCTAACGCGTGTTCAAAGCTGTCTTGATTAACTGCAAGAGAAACAGAAAGCATTGGTCAATGTCAAGTGGATTCGCCGTGCATGTTATGGGGACAAGAAGAATGGGAGCAAAAGCCCATGCCACGCTTTCCTGAAGTCAATGTTACGTTTTATTTATCCGGGGCTGCTGCATTTGCTGAAAATTCCTGGATGCTTTCCCTTCCCCCTCCCTTCTACACTCTCTCTCTCTCTCTCAAAAAAAAATATCAATGGAAAGAATATCCTTGGGTGAGGATTAACAACAACACGGTGCTAAGCAAGAAGGCACTGTGTCACAGTTCCATCGGCAGTGGTGTTTTCCTTTCTCGGTGGTGAGAATAACGGTGGTGTCTTAGATCTGATGAAGTGCAGCAGCTCAGCTTCTGGAGAAGATTCGGAACCCCTGCCAGCCGGTCCTGACATCTCCGGCTTCCCCCGTCCCGTTTCCTCACCTTTACAAACAGGCAGCGGCCCATTCCAGTGGGACGGCTGTCCCAGGATGCACCGGATGGTCACTTCGCCCATGAGCTCGAAGCCCTCGTAGCACATGAAGGTGAGGGACTCTCCTGGCAGGTAGAGGCGCTTGTACAGGATCTGGTACCCGTTCTCCGGTAACCCTGGGTTGTCACACGCCAGGGACTCTTCCGCTGAAACGCAAGCCGAAAGGAGCTCTGGTGAGAGGGTGCGAGTCTCTGGGGACTCCTACTCAGAGCCAGCCTGATCTGGCTTTGGCCGGTCTCTGCAACATTCTCCCTCTACATCCCCACCTTGCACTGAACTGGTTCCCATTCCCCAAACTCACCTTTTTGTCTCCTGCCTCTGGGCATGGGTTACACATGGGCACGGTAGACTGTACTGGGCTGTGGAATATGGGTTAAAATCTTGGTTCTGCTACTTACTAATTAGCTGTGTGACCTCCAGCAAGGGCCACGGACAGATTCTGAGCCTCAGTTTCCTCATCAGTAAAATGGGAATAATAATAGTAGTACCTATCTCATAGGGACTTGGAAGATGAAATAAGATTATGGTGTAAAGTCCTCTTGGCATGTCCTAGATATTCTATAAATGATGGATGGTGATGTTAAGTTATAAAGCATTCCTTCTGCTTCTCAACTCACACCTTAACTGCCCACCCAGGCTGGATCAGTCTTGTCTTTCAATTCTCATTCCTCATTTCTCCACCTCCAGGAAGTCTTCCCGGATGCCTCCTACCCCTAATTCAGTCACTAGTCTTTCCAGTTCTTCTTCCACCCGAGAAGTATTTATTTAATCATTGTGCATCAGTTTCCTTCACTGTTAAGGCTTGCTTGAAGCTCAGGGCCTGGTATACAGAAGGAGCATCATAAATGACCCCAACCTATCTAGTAGGAGCCTCATAAATAACCTCTGTGGGTACTGACTACTCAGAGCCTCAATTTCCTCATCTGTAAAATGGGCCATGTCAGAGGGTTGCTAGGAGGATTAAATGAGCACATGCATGTAGGTGAGCAGCACAGAGTGAGCACCCAATAAACACTGGCTATTTGTGCGGCCTTTACAATTTCTGTTGTCTTTTCATACCAAGTGTTTTTTCATACTATCATTTACTTAATGTTTCTTATTTCTGTTGATTTGCTTTTCCATTGAAATTGTGCAATACAATTTAGCCTCACCCCTATTTCTATAATCACAGATTTCAAAGGTCAGTTTCCCATCTTCTTCTTTATTTTTTCAGTTTCCATCTTCTTAACAAAACAAAACACCAGAGAGTTAATCTGGGCACCACCTCAAGCCACGTTGTATCACCAGGGGTGTATAAAACACTCCTTGGGAAATGCAGCCCAATGCACTACACTTTATAGCTCATGAATCCCCGAGTCCAGAACCCACTCATTTGGAGGGAGGGTCCAGCAGACAGTACTCTGCCCCTCTGTGCCAGGTTTGTGCCAGGAGAGGGGTATAGAGTGGAGAACTAGGAAAGTGTGGTTTCCATTTGCCCAGAAGTCAGTCTAGTAGGTGAGAGAGAAGGCTGGTCACGTGACTGCAACCCAGTGCAGCAACAGCTGTGATGGGAAGCACAGAGGACAAACCTCGCCTGATCCGGTCACGGTCACGGGTGGGGAGGTCAGGGGTTTCCAGAGGAAACCTGGAAACCAGTGCTCGGCTGGGAAAGTGAGGGCTCAGGCTGGGGATGGGGGATGGGAGGTGGGATGAGGTGCAGATCTGATTCCTGGCTGCTTCCCTCCCTCCTGGGTGGAGGGGAAGTGAGGATCCTTATGTGGCAAATGCGTGCACTACCTGCAATGTAGCCAAGTGGCCATCAGGTGGCAATGGTAACGCAGAACAACTTCCCCACAACCTTTCCCTTCATAAATGAACAGATCAGTGAGGAAAACAAGTATTTATTGAGCACCTCTTACTAGTACAATGATGAACAAGACAGACGTGGCCCCTGCCTTCATGAAACTTAACAGTCAGGTATCCCACAAATATTTTCTGGATGCCAACCCCGTGCCAGGACTGTCCTGTCCCTGGGGAGATAGTAAAGACAGAGGATAAACTCTTAGACTGGATGTAAAGGAGGATGTTGCCAGCACCTTTAGGGAGATGAGGGGAGGCGTCCTCACCTGCTCTCACCTGGCCGCACTACAACCCCCTCGATTCAGTGCCGGGGGCTCCACCCCTAAGGCATCTTGGGGACAGTGCATCGAGGGGAGCTTTTACTAGGGTCACAGTCTGGCCACATGGGCTCTGCCAGGGCCTCCTGGGGAATCCCTAAGTGCTTCTCCGGAGAGTCACCCATAAAACCCTCACTGAATTTGTCATATCATCACTCTAGGTAGCGTGGTTTATGTCTTCTGGATGGGAGCCTGAGGAGTCATTTACCACGCCACCGTCAATAAAGGCCACATTAGTATCACTAACAGTAACAACGATGGTAACAGTAACACATACTATTGAGCACGAGAGATACAAGAATTAATGGCTACAAGCCCAGCAAGTGAGTTAGGTGTTCGCTTCTCTGACTATCTGAACATATCATTTCAATAGGCTACAGCAAGTGCTGTGATAGCTGAATTGTAGGTGCCATGAGAACTCAGAGGAGAGAAACAGGACCTAGTCTAGGCAGTCAGGGAGGTCTCCCTGGAGGAGGTGCTGTTTATCCATTGCTATTTTCTTCATAGATTTGTTTTCCTCCGCTCATCTCCAATAGACCCCAGGCTTCATGAGAGCATGGATCGTGTCTGTTTACCCACTGCTCTATTTTCAGGGCCCAACCACCACCATGGTTCCCAAACTGTGCACCAAGGTGCCCTGGGGTGCCACCACGAACTCACAGAGGTGCTGTGAGATTTTGTAAAATTTTGAGGAGACATAGTGACATCTCTCAGACCCTCAGGAACTACTAGCTCCAGGAAGGTCCCAGTTTCAGCACGAGACAGAGCTACGTTCCCTTTACTGATGCCTCATCTTTGCAAAGCTGGCTGTTCCGCGGTTGTCGTGCTAAGAGACAAGAACTGTGACAAATCCACATGGAACAGGAAATGACCATGGCAGAGTCCAGCCTGATGCTGAGGTTGAGAAGTTTGGTGGAGCTCCACAGGCACATGTATCCCTGGAGTAGTAAGTAGGTATTTAAGAATGAAATAAAAATATAATCTTTTAACTTATGTGTTACTTTCTCTAAAAACTACTAAGTTACCCCAATATAGCTATTATTAAGGTGTTTGGAGCAAACTACTTAACAAACAGAATTATTAGGTATTTTTGGCCTGGAAAATCGATGAAAGAATTCCTGAGACACCAAGGGCATCTTGAGTTGAGAAAGTTTAGGAAACACTCTCCTAGCATCAGCCTGCATACTGAATGGCTAAATGAGTTGCTTCCAACAGCCCTGCCTGGTAGGGAGTATTATTTCCTTTTTCAGACGAGAGCTCTGAGGCCCAGAGAGGGCAAGCTACCTGTCCAAGGTCATTCCCCTACCAATGCCTGACCCCTACCAGTGCCTGACCTGTCTGTTCTCGAAGTGTCTTGGGGTAAATGGACTAGGAAAGAACATGGCTTTGAGTCCCAGCGACCCTGAACAGAAGCTGGAGGAAGCAGAGCTTATACAGTTTACCGTCTATAACAGCAGCTTGTTGGTGGAAGATCTTTGTCAACAATCAAGCACTGGAACTTCGCCCAGAAGCTGGCACTGCAGTGATTGTGGGGCGGGAGAGGGGGAGATGATAATGTTTTGGGGGTTCATCAGGCTTGAATGGGAATCCTAGGATCTCCCCTTCCCTGCTGTGTGGCCTCAGGAAAGCTACTCACCCTCTCTGGGCCTCCTTTCCTGCTTTTAAGTGGACACACGTAGCATTCATGCAGTTTTATGAGGTTTAATCGTGTTCATGTTGGGGAAGGACACAGCACGGTGAAGGTGTCCATCGGATCGGGGCTGTTCCTTCTTTCAGTAGAGAAAACACCTTAAAGCTGTTTTGCGTCTGACAACCTCATCCTTAAAAATGCCCTGAGAACCCCAATGGTAACTTCCCTCTCACTCCAGGCACCTCACTGCAAGAACTGGACCATCCTCTCAGCTCATGCGCCATCTCCCACCAGCCTCGCCTGCCTGTAACGTCGCGGGAACCACATGGTTACTTTTTAGGCTTCAGGGGGGATCACGAATCTCCTGCCACCCACTGGGTGCGTGAACTCACTAGCATGGGTATCGCGGAAGCTGTCTTCACTGACCCTGCAGCTCCGGCGCTGAGGTTTCGGGGAAAGGCGCCCCGAAACAAGGGAGACACGCTTCTCAGGAACCCAGCACCCGCGGCGGCCCAGAGGGCCTTTGGAGACTGTCCTCATTAGCGGAGTGCCGTTTCTTTCTTTATAAAAAGGGTATCGCCTTCCAGGGTTTTACAATAAGCTTTTATTTTTAGCTTTTCGTGTCTGGGTCTCTGCAGCTTCAATTCCCCACCCTCCCAAGTCACCAGGAGGAAGCGGGAAGGGAACATGCTTCCCAGGCTGAGCCTCCTGGACCACCGCTCTCCACCTCCCCTGCCTGGTGAGAATAGACCCTCCAGTTTCAGAGTGACCTTGGAAGCCTTTTATGAGTTTTTACTTTTCAGGAAACCCAAAAAGGTGGTGTTGTTTTTTTAAACCAAACACTTGCTTTGGTGGCTCCACACAGACGAGGCCTAATAGAGCTTAAATCCACCCCATTCAGTCCCTGCGGACCGTCTGGGTTAACTGGCTGTGTGACTTGCGGCAATGAGATCACCTCTGTGGACCTTCTGAAACGGAGCCAGTGATGCCATGCTGACCAGGCCACTGGGGGAGGCACGGAGGGGGGCCTTTGGCAAAGGACTTAGCGCAGCGCCTGGCACATTGACGTGAATGTCGCAGCACCCCTGCGTTCAGTGCGTGCTAGCTCTGTGATCGTCATAACAACAAGCATTCCCAAAGGGGGGGTGCCTTCCCTGAGCAGCCCAGTCAGTGTGCCTCCGTGACTAAGAGACAGCGACATGGAGTTTTCGTTAAGTCAATAAACAGACTCACAGACACAGTGGGGCAGGCGGGACGTCCAGATGGGGGTGCCGGTCTCGCGGCTGTAGCAGGTCAGAAGCGAGCTCCCCTCCAGCACGAAGCCGGGCTCGCACGTGTACTGGATGGTGGTGCCCACCAGCAGCACAGGGTCCGAAATCAAGCGGGTCGAGTGGTCCACTTCCCCGGGGTCGGTGCAGTACATAACTACGCGAGACGAAAGCAGACCAGGTGCGCGTTAGGGCTCTTTGGTGACCACGGATGAATGACAGAAGGATCTAGAAAGGTTCCTAACTTAAGCTCCTTTCCTGCTGGGAAGATAATGCACCTCGGGCGCATCAAAGGTGGCTGGAGACTAGGCCGGGATGAAAGAGATTTGGATGTCAAACCACTTTCAGGAATTTGCCCAAAGATACGTCTGTTTGCATCAGGGCCCAAGGACCTATGTACAATATACAACCTTGTACATCTCTGAACATAGCCCCTCCCTCTGCTACCAGGAGTATTTCCCTTTCTACCCCTTTCCAAGACACCAGATTTAGCTGCCACCAGACATGGCTGGCCCCACGCCTGAGGGGACAGGCAGGAGGAACCAGGAGACCGGGGCGGATGCTGTCTGGGTGAGGTCAGCCACCTACTATAGGGGTTTGAACTGGGACTCCAAGGTCCAGCTTAACTTAACTTGTTTTGCTTGGCTACTACCGGAATTTTAAAGACCTGAATTTGAATGATGTGTTTACACAGGTTGCATACATTCCCCTTCACCACGGTCCATACCACTCCCTATTGTCTGACATGAGTCTGTCTCACTCATTTACTTCACCTGCCTGGCTTCTGAGGGCACCTGAGTCTGAGATCCCTGCCTACAGAGTGGCATCTGGGAGCACCAATGAGTTGGTGGAGTTGAAGGGAGGCCAGATTCCACATTAAATATGGCCACTGAATCCATGAAAAACAACAACAAACAGAAAGAAACCAGCGAGGACTCGCCACCCACTGACCGAGAAGAAAACAGGACGATGCTTACTTTTCTCACAAAACGGGGGATCACTGCTCCAGCTGAGGTCCCACTGGCAGGTGAGGGTGTCGCTCCCCACGATGTCGTAGCCGGGGTCACACTGGTAGGTGATCCTGGCTCCCCTCACGAGCTCCGTATGCGAAGTGGTTTTCCAGCCGTTCTGGATTTCGGGCAGATCGGAGCAGGAGTCGTTCCTTGACACCTCTTTAAAACAAAGATGTCATCCTCACCTTCTGCTTTACGAATGTCAGAGGAAAAACACTTCCCAAACCCGAGCACAGAACGCTTAACCGTGAGATTTTACAATGACCTCTTCCTGTGGGTCCCCGGACTTACTCAACGTTCTCTTGGTTTGATAAAGTTACTTTAGTATCAGACAGAATCCTAACTCTGCTACTTACTAGCAGTGTGACTGGGCATGATCACTTCTCTTTGTGTCTCATGCCAACAATGGCATTGACTTGCCAACCATGGCAGAGAACCAGTTGGAAGAGGAGCTGCCGGCTACAGTCGAGCCTTCAGATGACCGCAGCCCCGGTTGACATCTTGATTACAGCCTCATGACAGACTCTGAGCCCAAACCACCCCACATTAACTCCTGAGTTCATGACCCACAGAAATGGTGACATAATAAATATTTATTGCTAATTTTGGGAGGTAATTTGTTACACAGCAATAGATAGCTAATACACTCAGCCTCATCCTAAGAATGTCTGTAAATCCATTGGTTTGATGGAGTAAGTGATAAATATTTTTGTAATACAGGTGAAGATCAATACTTAACTATCAAAATAAAAAAGAATTATCAGTGTGTTCTTCAAATCACGCTGCATATCATGGGTGCATATTATCAAAGGCTACAAGCAGCTTATTATCACAGACATTTCCCCTGGCATAATTTTGTTCTTCTTCAGCAAACTCTCATTACTAAGGTAGTCATCCAAAGTCCATTGTTACTCTTCTTGCTTCCAAGTGCCCACTGCCCGGATTGCGAGAAAGAGCTAATTATGCTGTATAATTAATTTGCAGTTCTTAAGTGCTTCTGGGGAGAGCAAAGCCCTTGCACTGTCTGCGGGAAAGTCATGCGGAGAAACAAGTGATGGCTTTTCCTGGGGTTTCATCAGGGTTTTATTTGGGGAAGGGGGAGCTCACGGCTGTTGGCAAGAAGGAGGGGGAGGGAGAGGGCATCTAGGACTGCTTGGTGGGGAGCAGGGGCCTCTATTTTTAGGTCTTTGAAGAATCAGCCAAGCCCTGGATTTAGGACGCAGCTGCAAATGCTGGAATTCTGGTTGAAAGGGGTGAGATGGGGCAAATACTGGATACGTTGTCTGCCTTGTGCCAAATGCTTTGCTAAGAAAGGTTTGCTTGTCTGGCTGTTTTGATGTGAGCCAACATGGCTGCACATCCCTGTGAGAACCCTGTCTCCTTTGGGGCATTCGTCACATCTGTGATTCCTCAGCTGTGCCATCATGTAGCAGAGACTTGACTGAAATCGTGGCCCCAATGTTGACACATTCAGTGGCCTTGGCTAGGTCACGTAGCCTTCCTCTTCTTCAGTCCCTAGACTCCACCCCCAGAGACCCTGATTCAGGAATCTGCATATTCACCAAATACCCTAGGTGGAGGTTCTAGAATGATCTGTCCCGATGGGCCCCTGTCTCTGCTAAGAATGAGAAAACCGGCCTAGGAGTTGGAGGGCTTCCCTTCTAGTCCTCTTTATTTCTTTTAGAAGCTGTGTGACGCCAGTCACATCAATACACATCTCTGAGCTTCACTGTCCTCAATCCTAGAGTGGCAACACAAATCACGACTCTGCCTGTCCCTAAGGGCAATGTGAATGCTAATCAATGTGTAGGGTATGACAAGGAACACGAAGATGACTTATATGGAATCATTCGTTTGTTTGACTAAGATTTTTGTGAGCACCTACCATATGCCAGGCACCAGGAAAACAGGGATCTGAAGTCATGTTTCTAGTGTTCATGGTCAAGGTCAACACCATCATCTAACTTTTGGGCAAAAGAAATACCCAAATGCACTGAATATATGCCACCATTTACCATCTTATACTCATGACAGACATCACTAATCAATCACAGCAATCTTTCATTGGATCCCGCGGAAACCCTCCAGTCCTCAACACAGCACTCCAGGGAGCCACTCACTTTCTTTTGATTGGAGTTGACCTACAATGTAGAGCCCATTTATTATCCTAAGATTAGTGACCAACATCTCTTTGAAAAACACTGCTTACTCATCTCCGCTTTCTTATTTATTCCCTTCCCTCCCGTGCACTTGGCCAAAGACACTAGCAAAGCACAAGAAGCAATGATGAGAATGGGTATTTGCTTCTGTTTGTGCAAAGGAGGTCAGAACCATGTAAGCCCAGAGTGTTCCTGTGGAAGGTTCTGGCAGCTGCCACAGTCGGTAAGCCTTGACCAGCTCCCAGAGCTGGGGGCTAGGCCTTGCGATCAGTCGGAGCTTCAGAATTCTCTACATCATCACAGAAACCCCTGGCCCTTCCGTCTGATTCCTCTACTGAATGGGAATCACATCTGTGTCTGGTTAAATCTAGACCTATGATAGCAAATACCTAGCCCCTGCCGTGGCTGCCCTCACTAAGCAACCGTGCCATTCTTTCCCACTGACGACCAGCATGACCTACTCGGAATTCTTTTCAACATGGTCTTCAGCACTGGTGGTCACCAGCAATTGATTGGATCAGAATGGAATACAGAGGCTCACTTGCCTTCCCTGTAAAATTAACTGGGTGTTGGCCCTAACCAGTTTGGCTCAGTGGATAGAGCGTCGGCCTGCGGACCAAAAGGTCCCGGGTTTGATTCCAGTCAAGGGCATGTACCTTGGTTGCAGGCACATCCCCAGTAGGAGATGTGCAGGAGGCAGCTGGTCGATGTTTCTCTCCCATCGATGTTTCTAACTCTCTATCCCTCTCCCTTCCTCTCTGTAAAAAAATCAATAAAATATATTTTAAAAAATAAATTAACTGGGTGTTTAACAGAAAGAAGAGCAAAGGGAATTCTCTCTTTTCTGTGTGTCACCCACATTCGCCAGGCTGCGTACCCCCGGGACGTGGTCTCTGAAGCTCCATGCTTGTTTCTCCACAGCATCAGCACACGGTCCCGACACTGCCTGTGAACAGACCCCCTCTTGCATTTTCACTTGAAGACCATGCATTTGAGGATGGGATAAAATGAGATGGAGAAGAGTGCCTGCCAATGTCAAATTGCCACACAAGTCCAAGTTTCAGCTTCAGTTAACACGAGCGCCTCCTCCTCAAGACGTTGCCAAATGAGCATGGGCCAGACGCTCGGGTAACCTTGGGGAGCTTGGATCGAGTCAGCTTTCTGCTGCCGAGCTGGATGCAGGTCTGGAAGACTGACTCAGGCACCAGAGAAGAAAGAAGAGCAAAGCTATGACCTCATCTTCTGGCGGGGAAGGGAGAACAGTCTAAGGATAGATTGAAGCCAAGTCGCCACTCGCCCTCCAAAGGCAGCTGACTCAGGAGGGCGCTTATGCCCAGGGCACCCCCCACCAAAGAGTGGGACAAGCATGCGAAGTAGCAGGAATAACACAACATAACATATGTAGCAGCACAATCCAGGGTAAAAAGGCCCCCAAGAAGCTTAAGAAAGGAGATCAACAGTTGTGTTTGCCGCTTTGACGGCTGCCTATAGAGCAGGCAGGGATGAGAAGTGTCCACCAGCTGGAAATGAGAAAAGGGACTCATTGCCCCGGCCGGTGTGGCTCAGTTGGTTGAGCGCAGTCCCGTGCACCAATAGGTCGCCTAAGGACTCTTCTTCCAATGGAGACAGCCCTTTCTCCCTCCTCCCATACTTTGGGACCAATAGATGCAGGTGATGTTTATCTTGATCCTTAGCGTGGCTTCCAAACCATTTCTCTCCCCCCATCTTTTCAAAAAATTGCTAAGTCCAAGCGAAGTTCAAACTTGACCATCTAATACCTCTTATTGTTTTGTCCACCCACACCCTTCCCTCCTTACTCCCCAGCTGTAATGCCCCCTTATTCATTATTGGCTCCATCACCCTCCCCTGCTCAGCCTCTGAACACTGGAGGGCCCCAAGCTCCCTCCTGGACCCTGTGCTCTTCTCTATCTAGACTCACTCCCCGTGCGACCTTATCCGGTCCCATGCTTTTAAACAATGCCTGTCTATACTTCACTGACTCCCACATTCTACCTCCAACCTTGAACTCTCTGTTGAACAACCTTCAACTCCAGATTATCTAATGCCCCACATGAAGCCTCCTCAAGTTATGAGGCTTGATCTACGAAGTCCTGATATCAACCGTGTGAAGTAGAAATCACTATTTCCATTTCACAGACAACAAAAAGGAGGCTCAGAGAGGTGAAGTGACTTCCCCAAAGTCACAAAGCCACTGGCAACAGTGCTAAGACTCAAACCCTGGTCCTTCTGACTCAGGTCTTAAAAATTACATATATTTATATTAAAATATATGCCTATATATTAAAAGTCCTATGAAACACAAAATCCCCCTGAAAAAGATCTAACTACAGGAAATCATCTTAACCGGTATCTAAATACAAGTGAAAAACATTGACCAGAGGAGACACCTACCCACATAGTTCATGATGAATCCCTGGCCCTTCCCGAAGATGAGGCCAGCGGGGTCCGAGTGGAACTGGATGGTCAGGTCTGGCGTGGACGAGTACAGCTTCTGGGGGCCGCTGCTTCCCAGGTACTGTCCCAGGATGTGGGGCATGACCTCATCACCATCGTAGATGGTCAAGATGTCGCTGTTGCTCAGGTTCAGGCTGAGGGGCAGAGAGAAGGGGGTGTGGCAAAGTTAGGGGCATTCAACAAGCTTTTGATTTATTTTTTTCAGGCAACACACACTTTCTTGAGACGTGCCAGGTGTCAGGCGCCAGGCTAGGAACTGGGGTTGAGGTGGGCATGGACTCCCAATGTGGTCAGGACATGCCGATCCTCCTGTAAGCCTGGCCCAGGGAGAGAGGTCATGGCTCCTGAAGGCATTTGCCTGGTGGTCAGCACGTGTGGGTGTGTGTATAGACACGGGAACCTGGGGAGATCTGCGGGAGTCAGACCATGAAGGGCTTAGAGAGCCAAGTGTAGGCGTTAGGGTGCCATCGTGCTGGGAAGGGGGGATGGTGAAGGGTTTTTATCAGGCGTCTCCTGACTAAGCTATCCACCGCCAGAGGAGAGGGGTGGTCCAGGAAAGGGCCCCGAGTGAAGTTTCTGCAACTCATGCAGACTGACACCAGCCCTCTCCGCTGACGGCTTCATCCAACTTGGGGTGCTTGCTGCCGGTCCTGGAGTGGGGAGAAGGGGTGGAAACCATCCATTTGGCGCTTCAGTTAGTAAGAACGAAACAGAAACGCGAGGCACGCAGCGGAAGATTTACCCCCAGAGGGCAGGGTTGTGTTTCATTCACCGCCACCTCTCCCACGGCACCTCCCACAGCTCCTCATGTATAGCTTCCCTAGGGGTGGCGTGGGGAGACTCACGGCCCTGGGATTGCTACCAGCTTCCCCTGCTCCACCCGAAAAACACCCTCTCCCCACAAAAGCCCGTGTGGAGCTTAGCACCCGGTACTCCATGGCTCCGGGCCACCCCTGCACGAGGCCAGAGCTCCGATGCCGGGGAACACGTCTGCCCCACTCAGCACTGCGTCTGCCCTACTCAGCACTGCGTCCCCGGTTCTCAGGGAGGTGCCAAGGGCGTGTCGGATGAATCAGCACCGGCCCAGGGAGGATGTCCAGGTCTCAGCCTCAGCTCCAGGGTGGACTGTGGCTTTGACTCCGTCTCTGCTGGGGGCCTGGTCCCCAAACAGACTCTTAGCTGTCAGCCTTGGGAGGGGGACCTCTCTCCTCCTGGCTGCTTTCAATGCTTGCTCCCAGGGGTTAATTCAAAAGCCCTAAGTGACTGGAGCTGCCCCGAAGGATTTCTGTCCTGCCCGCCTCCTGGGCCCCTCTTGCCTCCATTCTTCTCAGATGTGAAGGTCACCGGAATCAAGCCTGATGCCACGACACCTCTACATGCCTGATAAGCCATTCCAGCGCCAACCCTGGCCTTGAGCAGCGGGGCTCTGGCTTCCGCTCTCCCGTCCCCCTGACTCTGCTCTGGGCACACCCTGTGGTCCCCTCAGGAGCTTGAGCTGCTGTTTGTGGGCTGCTGTCCAGTGCTTCCACTTCTGACATCCTCTTCCACGTCCTCCGTTCCAGGGCAGTGAAAGCACTGGTCCCATCGGACATCTGAAGGAAGATCTCCCGGGGCCCCATTTAGCTTTTGAATAACAAGAATGCTGCTTCCTGAGTATCAAGCACTCAAACAACGACACCATAAACTAAGACTTATGATCGTCCCATTTTACACATAACAAAACTGAGGCTCAACTGGGAGAAACCACTTGCCTAAGGTCACACACAAATAAGACTTAGGATTCACACCTAGGTCTCTCAGATGCCGAAGCCTGAGATACGAACCATTATTTTATAGGATGTTTCGTGAAAGCCAGGGATACACCTCCAATAAATGTGCGGGGTTCAGTCTTGTTATCAGAAAATGTGAAAAAAAATTACAACTAAAACCTGCAAGATGGAAACCCCCCATCTGACCGCCCTCACACCCCCATCCTGACACGTCCTTTGCTCTTATGACATCATTGCTAAAGTTTATTTGATTAAACCTGTGATTTCCAACACTTTCTCTCCCACTACGGCAATATTTCCTCCCTCTACAGACTCCCTGTTCTACAAAGATTTTTGTCCCCGACATGTTATGTATCTCCTGGTAACAATTAAATTTGTTTTGTTTTGTTGCCATTATTGATCCTGTATAACAGAGGATGTAATAAAATCAGTGCTAAACTGGTTATTTAGTCTGGCTGGCTTTATTTCGGTAGATATGAGATTTCTCTAATGGTTTTTGAAATATTTAAAGAGTCTGGGAAGAACACATGAGCAACTAGTTCTAGTGGTTGCCTCGAGGGAGGGGACCGGGAGAGGGGGTGTTTGCTGGGGAAAAGTGGGGAACAATTTTCACAGCAGACCCTTTTGTCCCTTTGGGCTTTAAATCGTGTGCATGTATTACTTCTTCAAAACAGATAAAAACAGCCGGAGGGACCCTCATTATTTTCTTCCACTAGGGTCTAGACAGCCAGAGAGGTGAGGCTAGAATGCAAATGTGAATCTGACAGATTAGCAAGCTTTTTTCTGGTGGAGAAATTCTTGTTTTGGCCAATAGAGGGCAGTGTCGCCTAATCTTGGTATGGGGCGTGGTAGGGGTGAGGGGGGAAGGACGTGGAAGGGGTAGGTGGGCTTTGTAACTGTGGAGCTGGAGTTAATATTCCACAGAAGGCGTAGGAGAAATGATGACCAAGCCACCTTGCTTTTCTTTCTTTCTTTCTAAAGCAACGTCTGACCTTTGCCTGGAAATCTTGCCTTTAAAGGCTCTCCCTGGTGATATTCACAAGATGATGTTAGCTAAGCAAACATATTGGACAATGTCTGATGGCTATGTACTTATTTGAATGTGAATTAGAAAAAAATATTTAAATATACAGTTTGCACTTCCAACTTCTAATTTCACGGACATCATTTTGCTTAGAGTAAGCAGAGTGAAAAAGGCAAGCCAATTTATGAGCAGTTTAAGGGGGGAAGGAAAGGAGTGGCTGGTGATGGAAAGTGGACTGTGGAAACCGCAAAAATTAGCTCAAGGAAAAAAGTGTGGTTGCTCGGCTTTCTAGCACGGCCGGGAGGCCCACAGCCGGCCCTCCCCCTGCCATTTTTGCTGTCTCAACATCTTTGTACCACAGGCCTTTTGTCTCCCCTAGACCTGCCTTAGCCTACGCTGCTCCCTCTACCTGGAATGCCCCTCCTCACCTCTCTGCTTGACATTTTACTAATTCCTTAAGGTCCTGCTATGCTCCCCACCCACTCGACATTTACAGCGATATAACCAGCCCAGGTCTCCACAGGCTTCCTACAGGCCGGGAGCTGTTCTAAGCGCCTCACAGGCACCAATTTCATTTTACCATCAGACAAATACTGTGAGTACCGCTGTTGCCACCCATTTCGCAGATAAGCAAACCGAGGCACCCAGAAGTGAAGAAACATTCTGAAGCTCACAGAGCTGGTCAACCAGGAGAGCCAGAATCCAAACCTCCGAAGTCAAAGGCAGAACCCAGGGCACCTTTCCTGGGGCTGCGAGCTCCCTGAGGGGACGTGTTCTTGGGCCGCATGTCCCTGAAACCCAGCACAGGGCTTGGCACGGTGAAATAAATGTCGTTTACATGTGTGAATGATGGTGAATTTATCTCCATTTCCCAGATGAGCAAACCGAGGCTCGGAGGGGTTATTAAGCGACTTTCCTAAGAAAATAGCATCTTGCAAGTAAGGCAGGATCCCTACGGGACAGCAGGGATGGTGATGAAATAGACCACAGGATTTAAATATGGGGAAAAAGAGGACCACAGTCTGTAGATGCAGCTGGAGGTACGATCAAACTTAGATAAAACATGTTTCTCTGGAAGGCCAGAAAACTAGTCCTGTTTAGAGTTCCTTTGTGTCCATGTCTGATCAGGTCCCCCCAACCACAGAGCAAGGTGTTCAGAGAAAAGGTTAGAGATCCCATTTGACAGAGGGGTCAACTGAGCCCAGACAGGCCCGATCCCAAGGCCTCAGCTCCTGGGTGATGCCGCACAGCCAGCACCAGACGCTGCTCAGCATGTGGGATTGCTAAGGGCCCTTCGGCCCAGTGCTAATTTGGTTTCCATTTAATTCGATAACATGGCAGACACCACAAGAAAGCATGTGGACTCCAGGGAGGGCACGAAAAACCAATCTCTTTGGCTCCCTAAAAGGACAATTGAAAGCATAAAAAATGAGCGGTTTTCTTATTTGCTTCTGTGTTCCTCCCCTTGTCCTCATCTTCCTCCCTCCCTTCCTCTCTCCCCCAACATTCACCAAGCGCTTGTCCAGGCCGACTCGGAGCCCCGTCCCCGTCCAGTGGTTCTGTCCTGGCTGCAGCTGAGCATCGCGGGGAGATTTAAAAACTCAGATGATGCCCAGGCTGCACCCCGGACTAATGAGGCCCTCAGCCTCTTAAAGATTCAGGAGGCAGCCAGGACTGAGAGCGGCTGCTCTGCGGTTTCCGTGGCGATGAGACACAGACTCTGTTTTCTAGTCTTTTTTCTTCTCTCTCTCCTTTTCTCCCCTTTTCAATCAATTCTCCTCTTCTGCCCAAAAGGAAAGAGAAGAAGAAAGAGCCCCACCCCCACCCCCTTGCTGGGCTTTCCTCTGGGGTCACCCCACAGGCTGAGCTGCTCCCCATTTCCACATCCCCAGGCTGAGCCATCTCTGAACAGGGTGGGCAAAGCTTCATCAGGGCCAATGACATGACACCCCACACCCAGCACTGCGGACCTGGGACACCCAACCGCTCTGGGCTGCTTCGCCTACTAAAACCGGTCCCTACTCACCCTGGTGTTTTGGCTCCGTCTCAAGAAACAGTGCTAAAAGAACGGGCTCTGGATAAAAATCCTAGACGTCCTGGTTTGTAGCTGGGTGACCTTGAAAAAGTAGCTGAACATCTCTGAGCCACAGTATCCTCCCTTGAAAAACGGGGCTAATGTTATCGAGAGCTGTAAGTAACATCATCAGTGCCAGGAGTTCAATTAAAAGGGCCTCTTTCTGCTTAAAAATATGGATAACGAACTGCACGGTCTGCTAAGAGGTGAATGGGTTTGGCCACAAAATCTGGTGTCAGGGGACCTCAGTGAGAGGTACCCCACCTGTCACTTCTCTGCTCTGTGATGATGGACAAGTCCCTTGCCCAGCCTGGGCTTCCGTGTTCAGATGAAAATCTCAGAATATACCAATTGTAAAAAAAGTTCCGTAACAATGGCCACGGCCACAACACCATGGAAGGAATTCATCGTCACCCTAGCTGCCAATGAAACGACCGGGTGCGTGCCATGTGTCAGGCCCTTGCCCAGTCTTCATCTCTCAGAGACTCTAAGAGGTGGGTGCCATTATCACCCTCCCTTGGAAGACAGGAAAGTGAGGCTGAGAAAAGTGAAATAACTTGTCCGAGGCCATGGAGCCAAGAAACAGAAGAGCTGGGATCGGAAATCAAGGCTCCCTCCCACAAGCAAAGGCCTTTTCCTCTTTCTGAGAAAATTCAGGATCTCTCCAGCGTGTCCTCCCACACGATGGAAACATCACGCAGAGAAAGAAGTATTTTCTGAGCCTTCTAAATGCCAGGGACCACGCGTTAGGTGTGAATCCCGTCTCCTTCACTTCCTAGCTGGGGGTTCGGAGGCAAGTTACTTCACCACTCTGAGCCTCGGTTTCCTCACGGGAACAATGGGGATAATGCCGGGCACGCGTAGGGTCATTGCACACAGTCATGCCATTTGGAGCTTCGGACTGGAGCCGGGAGACCCGAGTTCTGGCCTCTGCTCTTCTTTGGCTGTGATAGTTTGAGGACAAAAATGGTCTCGAAGCTCTGCCCCTCTCTGTGTCCACAGCCTTTGCAGCAAGGCTTTGAAGCACCTGCCATCAAGAAATGGAGTCTGTTCCTCCACCCCTTGAATCGGGCTGGCCCTTGCTTTGTGACTTGCCACAGGATGATGCAGACATGATACTACTAGTCTACCCTCAGGAGGCCACCAACGATTCGTTGTCTTGGAACCCTGGCCAGTCACCATGGCAAGAAGCCTGAGCTAGCTGTTGGAGGATGAGTGACATGTGCGGCAGAGATGAATCACCTCCATCTGGGCCTAGACGGGCCAACAGCCACCCCACCCCGAATACACGAGAAAGGTCAGCGACAATCCACACAGCCACCTCCCCAACCTGTAGCTTCCCACAGACACGAGTGAAGCAGCCGAGACCAGAAAAATCACCCACTGAGCTGTAGACTCGTGAGCAATGCGACACATCTGGTGTTCCATGCTGCTGAGATTGGATTAACTTGTTACGCAGCAGTAGCTGACTGACAGAGTGGTCTGGGGGCAGTCTCTTCTCGTCTCTGGGGCTCAGTTTCTTCACCTGCAACATGATGGAAGTTGGGCTCTATGAACTTCACGGTTCCTTCTCGGATTCCTTAGACCTTTGGCTCTGGGGAAATCCCATCTCCCTCTGCTGATAGACTGGAAGACTTTTGTTTCTATGATGGCTGTTTCACCCACGATTTCTGCTGGTGTCTGAACATCTGTGCTTCTGGGGCCAGTGCTGCCCTTGACTCCTGACTCTCCCTTCTTGCCTGGCTCCCAAGCTGAATTCTTGTAGCTGGAAGCGGCGATATGACCGAAGGATTGAAGGGCCTCTGGACAAGGCACTTGCTATTTAAGGTGTGGAATTAACTTAGCACCAAGCAGACTGGCAGCAGCTGAAGAGAAACATTCTCCCGCTATCAATCATGTGATTATTGAGCTTTGCTATTAGATCCTTTTATTTCCTGGTTAAAGAACTGTGCTGGGGCCCCTAAATGGAGATATTTAGGGCTGGGCTTTGTAGTAGAGCCAGGGAAGGGATGATAGAGCTTGGTGGAAACTTTTTTCCTTCGGAGATAGACATACATTTGCAATAGGTGCCCGGGGAATGGGGGTAGGGGCGTTACTTCTCTGAGCCTCAGTTTCTTCTTCTGTAAGATGGGGCTAGGTCTTTCTCCTTTGTTGAGCACCTCACTACCATTTATTGTGTGGTTATAACATTGGTGTTGGCCCCGGAGACCTGAGTTCAAGTCTTGACTTGGCCTCTTCCTAGCTGCGTGACCCGAGGAAGCCACTTAACCTCTCTGTGCTGTCAGTTCCAAATCCACAACATAATGATGGTAATATCTGCCTTACAAGGATTCTTGGTAACTGTGATCTCCATTTATGAAGCTCCCACTATGCGCCAGACCCCATGCAATGTGCTCTGCATACCTTATCTCCAAATCCGGTGATCACCCCTCTATAATGATCTCTACTCACATTAGCTTTAAATTATGTCATTATTATCTCTACATAATAATGTGCACATTCATTATTGCTCATGGATATAAACTACCCAGCACATAGTAGTTCCCATATAAATAGTGACTCATTAGAACCATTATCTTAAATGCCCACAGCATCAATAGACCTGCCCAGTAGATGAGGGAGGAAAAAAGTCCCCACATGCCGGGCACACATGGCTATGTCCTCATGACTCAGCAAACACTGCCCAGCGCCTACTGTGGGCCACCTACCCACCTCGGTCTGCAGTGCAAATGCTTCCTTCCAGGCCACTGTGATACATAACGATTGCAAACACTTAGGCAGGGCTGAGGGGCCCTGAGGACAAAATTATTTTTACTATCAAACTCAAATTGGTTTACTAAAACTGTCAGCGGAAACCAAACGAGATAAATTAAACCCAGCAGCTCTCGGGCCTCACGTAACCCTCGCTGGTGAGATGCTATTTTCACTCCCTCTGGGGGAGAAAGAGGGTGCCAAGTCCAGATGCCACTCTGCCAAGTGTGTGCCAGAGTTTGCCAGAGAAAGCCCCGGGCTGGTGACTGGAGGACTGGGCTCCCCTCGGCAAAGTTTTAATCCTGTTAACTGCTTAACGCCCTTCCTCTGCTACCCAATTAGGGCGAATCCAGACTCTCCAGTGCGACCTTCATGGCCCTGCCTGATTCCACTGCTACCTCCTATATCACTGAGCTCCGGATACACAGGGCTTCCTCCCAGGCCCTAGAGACCCAGTCAGCCGGGTGTGAATCCAGGTGATCATAGCCTTTCATCTCTCTGAGCCTCAGTTTACTCATCTGTAAAATGGAGCTAATA
>NW_006289570.1:1855011-1862398 GCF_000327345.1 Myotis davidii | reverse complement strand
CCTGCTGTGTGCAAACACCAGCCATGAGGCATTGGTGGGGGGCGTTTTAATTGGAACATCTAAAAGGTACCATCAATGAGTACAGGAAACAGCCACACAGCCAGTAAGTCCATTCATATAGCATTTCTTCATTGAGAAACCATTTACTGAGCATCTAGTATGTGTCATGCTCTGTCTTAGACCCTAGAACAGAGTTAAGTCAGACCAGGCTCTGACTGCAAGGACCTGCTGGTGTAGTTGAGAGAGACAGACAGGAAGTAAACTACTGCAACACAGAGAGTCTGTGTTACAGAACCCTCCTCCTCCTGGCAACCCTAGACAGTCAGTCCTTTGAAATGCTGTGTTTGCTCTGGCCACAGGGCTTTTGCATTCTCTGTTCCTTGTGGGTGCACCACTCCAACCCATCCTTTAGTTCTGAGCTTTAGCATCAAATCCCCAAGGAAGGCCTTCCTGATCTTCCTCTTTATATCACATCCCATTACAGAATCTCATAGCACCACACATATCCTTACATTTTAATGCCTGCTTCTTTAGAAATCAGAATTTCCTGAGCATAGGGGCTTTCTCTCTGCGGGTATGAGGTTGTTTCCTTCACTACTGGGACCCCAGTTCTTTGTACAGCCCCTGACAAATAGTAGATGCTTATTTAATATTGGCTGAAATAATAAAGCAGGACCAATTTCTTCCCAAGTCTGAATGAGTTGGGGTGGGGTGGGGGTCCACCAATAAACACTCACAATTGGATATCTAAGAAGATCCGTTTCTCCTCCCCAACGTGGATCTTCCAGATACAATCTTCACCTTCCGCATACGGCTCTGGCCAGTTCGGGGACAGCACTACCCCAGCCACAGCAGACAGCTCCCCACCACACATGGCTGTAAAAGACATAGACAGACACACTTTATTTATAAGGAAGTCACTATGGCATAGTGGTTAAGAGCATGGGCTATTGCCCCACCAGCATGGCTCAGTGATTGAGCATCAACCTACAAACCAGGAGGTCACGGTTCGATTCCCAGTCAGGGCACATGACCAGGTTGTGGGCTTGATCTCCAGTAGGAGGTGTGCAGGAAGAACTGATCAATGATTCTTTCTCATTCTATATAATAAAAGCCTAATTGTCAAATTGTTCCCTTGACCGGGAGTTCGACCAGGAGTTCAATAGGAAGTTCAACCAGAGGGCAGGGCCAGCTGGCCAACCTCCCACATCCCCCTTCCCCTGGCCGGACCAGACCCCACCCGTGCATGAATTCATGCACTGGGCCTCTAGTTATTAATGTGTCTATGTCTCTCTCGCTTCCTCCCTGAAATCAATAGTTAATATATATATATGTTTATATATATATATGTGTGTGTGTGTGTGTGTATATATATACACATATATCTCTATATGTATATGTATACATATATATGTATAGATATCTATCTATCTATCTATCTTTTTTTTTTAAAGAGTGTGAAGTTATACAGCCATGGCTTGCCATGTTCGGTGAACAGGTGCCTTCACCTCAGGTTGTCCACACACGTCTGTGGGGTGATTAAATTAGGGCTGGCCACCTGCCTCCTCTAATGGGGGTTGGCGAAGACAAGTCTATTGTTCTTTCAGGACCAAGGACAGAGCCCACAGGACTGAAGGAAGCCTCAATAGCCAGTTCTTTCTTGTCTCAGGGTCAGTAGTGGCTAGACATGGGGCATTCAGGTCAGGTGGACCCGGATTTGAGCCTTGCATCTGACATCAACACACTGTGGACAAGGCAGGTAACTTCTTGGAGTCTCAGTTTCCTTTCTCTGTGAAGCTGGGGTAACACCACTGGTGACGTCACTGGATTATTCTGAGCATAACTGAACTCATGGGTGTCGAACACAGCACAGTGCCTGGCACGAGGTAAGTGCTCCGTAATTCATCATTAAACAGCTGTGAAAGACCCCGACTCTGAACTGGAGGCAGAGATATGACCATACCTGGCGCCTGGCCCTTTAAATTCCACTCTGTGTTTACCGCGTTGGAAAGTTCTCAGTGTGGCAGAGGCCAAAGCACCAATAAATTCCGCTCTGTTAAACCAGCACATTTAATACAGAGATCAATCCCTCACCATGCGGGGCTGTTATTTCACGCCAACCACCATCCAGGTGGCGGCTGCCAGGAGCGAGGGTTCTCTTCATTACTCCCAGGCTCCGCAGGGATCCAGGCTCGGGTGGCTCAGCCGCCCTGAATCTGGGAAAAGGGGAGGGCAGAGCACTGGGGGCCTGCGTAGAGGAGGTCCTACAAGCCAACGCTGTCTCAGAGCACAGGGAGACCTGAGTGCCATTCCCGCGCCTGCCAGTTACCCTCCTCGTGTCCTTAGGCATGTCACTGGGCAGCCTCAGTTTTCTCCTCTATAAATGGGGCCATAGGAAGGGTTGCAGTGAGGATTAAATCTGGTAATCACATACAGCCCTTGGCAGAGTGCCTGGAGCACAGGTTTTGCACTCATATTAACAACTGCCATTATCACCATTACTAATAATTGGGCTCAGGACTGCTGGGTTGGGGGGTGGTTGTGCACTGCACAGGAATACATAACGGAGGGGGCGCATAGGAGCTGAAATCTATGTAGATATCTTGTCACTAAGCTGCACACTGTGGAGTCTGTGCCTGGACAAAGAGGCACCTATTAAAACTGATCAATTTTCATGATAAATATTGCATATCTAGTATTATTACAGTTATCTATAATAATAAAAGCATAATATGCTAATTAGACCGGACGTCCTTCCAGACGAAGCTGGCACTGCGAGGGAAGCCCAGGTCCCGGGTGCCAGAGGGAAGCCGGTGCTGGCAGCCTGGGGAAGGAAGGCCTACTCTTGCATGAATTTCGTGCATTGGGCCTCTAGTGTTTTTGTAAGACAAGTCACTTTTGCATAGCAGGTGGGCTGGAAGGAAGGACATGGCATTGGGGGTGATTTTACCTAATGGGTAATGGGACTGGGTGTGGCTTTTGTCTTTCCATATTTTCCCAATGACCTTTACTGCTAATCAGCTATGTTGATGATGTTGGTTTTTAAAAATTGACATTGCACTGAGACTTTGAAAGTCTCTTCTAGGTCTATGTTTCAAGGATTACAGGAACCGAAAGCCATTCACTGAGAAATGGTTTAATGACATGGTGCTTGTGCAATAATTTTGATTTTTATTTTTGTTTATTAAAAAAAGAAAAAAGAAAATTTATCAATTTTGCCCTAGCTGGGTAGCTCAGTTCGTTAGAGCTTTGTTCCGATATGCCAAGGTTGCAGGTTCGATCCCCCGTCAGGGCACATACAAGAATCAACCAATAAATGCAAAAATAAGTGAAACAATAAATCAACATCTCTCTCTCTCTTTCTCGCTCTCTCGCTCGCTCTCCCCTTTCCTTACTCTAACAGCAATCAATCAATAAATTTTTTTTAAAAATTGTCAATTTTGAAATTTTTTCAAGGACAAGCAGCAAACCTCACCCAAAGGACAGGAGTCCTGGAAAGGGTTCTGCTCCTAAAATTGGTAAGTAAGTGGTGACAGGCCTGTAACCATTCACCTTGCTTTTTCCATCTGGGGGGTGGAGGTCCCCGGGAGCCCCAGGAGGCGGGCGGTGGGCCACTCACCTCTGCACAGGGGCTCTGTGTCATTCCAGTACGGGTCCCGCACGTTGACGCACTCAATGACGGCCGGGCCCTGCTCCAGGGAGTGGCCGGGGTCGCAGGTGAACTCCACTATGGTGCCGATGTTGTAGGTCAGGTCGGATGTGGTGAAGTTCCCATTCTGAATGTAGGGCTCGTAGCAGTGGCCTTTCTCAAAGGCTAGGGGGGGGGATGCACAGGGGGCGGCAGCTCAGATGAGTCCGGGACGACTCCCAGGCTGCTTCTCAGGAAGATGGACCCTTCCTGACTTTCGGGGACCAGACCCTGTGATCTGGGCCCAGTGGCCATTCATTTGGCGTCTTGGGGTCTCACTGTTTTTCACATTTAAAATAGAACTAAGACTCTCTGCCCTCCCAACCCTGCAGCGTTTTTGTGTTTAAATTCCTTTTTCTGTCCCATATGGGTTCTTCCCATGTCCCATAACTAAGAGCCCTGATTTCTGCCACTTGAAACCGTAAGTCTGTCTAAGAGAACAGAAAGTTCCCCAAGGGCATCCTTTCTTAAAGGGTCAGGGCTGAGCAGGAGAGGCTCTGGCTAACGATTCTTGGCGGAAGGGGTGGCTGGACCCTGAGAGGCCTCACTGAGTAGAGCGAGCTTAGGGATCCAGACTCAAGCCGGACAGAGCCTTATCTCCCTTTTCTTCTAACTCAAGCTCCCTCACCTCAGTGTACTCACCTAAAAGATAACACCTCTCACGTTACAGTGTGGCAAACATCACATGCACACGGGCATAAGACACTGGGCGCAGAGTAAGTGCTCAGTAAGTGGTGGGTGTTGCTACTACAAATCCAGGGGTCAGTTTGGTCACAGGGTCTCCCCCATCTTTGGACAGCCAGGTTTCTACCTCCCAGGACCCAGCCCCAGCCCGGCCATGCTTTCCCTGATCCCCCACCACCACCCCAGGAGAGGGGGAGGCCCCCGTGCTCCCTCACCCTCGAACCGGATGTTGAAGGATGAGGCTGCCCGCGCCTGGTCGGACGTGAACTCGATTCGGATGCTATTGCCCTCGCTCAGCAGGCCCTCGAAGGGGACGCTCTCGGTGTGAAGGGAGTCATAGAGAAGAGCAGACTTGTTGGTCAGCCCGCTGTAGACCATCATCCTGGCAGTGGGAAAGGAGAGGAGGGCCCCTGAGAGGTCTTCTCGGGGTACCGACACAGCAGCCGGAGGGGTGTGCATGAAGCCCCTCTCATTCCCAGATTTAAATCCCAGCTCGGCCCCTTACTAGCCCGGACAAGCTGCCCTACGTTATGGAGGCTGTTTCGTGTTCTGTAGAAAGCTTGTCCTAGACTCATGGATTGATTCTGAGGTTATAGGGAAAGCGATGTGTATGATGGGCTAAACCAAGCTAATTAATTGATACTGATTAATTTATACCCAAGAGTGAGGAGGGACCCCTTCACCGTCTTCTGATCCCTGCTGACTCTGTTGTATCTTGGGGGCCATGCCCCAGGAATCCTCTTTCAAAGAACTAAAGCCTTTGACAAAGGAGGTCACTCTGGGGGAAAACCTCAAGGTCTCAGAATCTTGGTTGCCTCTTCATCTTCCCCAAATAGCAATTTTCTAGTTAGGTTCTTTCGAATGTCTGAAATAGCCATACATTTGATCTCAAAACCATATGTAGTCTTAGTCAAATGGGTTTGGAAAATGCTGGGTTAAATAGAAATTAAACATCTTCTTCCTGCAGGACTTGTCGGTGCCTTTGCTGGCTAATGCACATTAGTACCTTCCAAGACAGGGATAGGGTATATGGTGTCTCCCAAACATGTCTGACCAGAGAACCCACCTTTCATGCTGCATATCATGGAACTGGAGTTTAGAAAGACTTCATTTAAAAAAAAATATGAATCCTAGGAAGACTTCATTTTTTTGGGGGGTGGGGAAGGGTTATCTTTAAACCTTTCTTCATGCCCATCCTCTACTCAAAAGCCTTCCGTGGTTCTCTTGAAGCAGTCGGGCATTCAAAGCCCTTCAACATATGACCCCAATTTATATTCTCTGCTTTTCCCAAGGTTAGATCAGGTCCCATTTCCTATCTAGCGCTAAGCTCTTGCAACTTAAATATTGTGTTATATTAGCTTTTTCCCCCTCGAGCAAATATATGGAATGAATAACATTTAATTGTTCCTTTCTTAGCACAACAAGTGTTGCACTGTGTGCGTGTGTTGACTTTTAAACCCCCTGAACCTCTAAAAACTTCCCTCCCTATGGACACACTTGAGAACTGGTGGTTGTCAGCTCCTACCTCTGCAGATCTTGGCAGGGCCCCATAGAAACCACCAGTGACGCTACAGTGCCAGCGTGGTGGCTCACTGACCATGACTTCAATAACTTTCAGAAAATGCTCATTTGATTGACTTTTTTTTCTTCCTGCCCACATTGTGGTCTATAAAATGCAAACTTGGTTTACCCCTGCTACCACTCAGACGAGGCAGAGCCAGGGTCTACGTTTTAGAACGTGTCCTTTACCCAGAGTTCCCAGGTTTGGCTTCTCAATCAGTCTCCAGAAGGAAAGAATGGGAATCTGTTTTTCAAGAGTCCCCAGACTTTTAAAGAGTCATTCAGATGCTCCCAAGATGCCCCATTCCTGCACCCTACAGTTAAAGCTGGGACTTATTGGTATGGAGTTGTTCAGGGTAAAGCTGGACTACTTGGCGGTAAGTGGACTCAAGATTGGGTAAGTTACTAGTTGTTGGGTGTTTTCTATAAGAATCCCTTCCCACCCAATGAGGTTAATGGTCTTGGTTTGAAATGTCAAAGAAGCCCAAACACTATAATTCTAAGATCACAGTCTGATCCATCCACCAGTAAATGCTGTCAGCACCCTTCCCATATCCCGTCAGCACTCAGGGCTCACAAATTTTATGCTGGATTTTTATCCAAAGTCTCTGACAGCCAGCCAGCTTAGTAGCTCCAAGGCTGGAAGGCAATGCCAGGGAGTTTGTGTGCCCAGGAGCATCCTTCATCCAGTGATGGATGGGGTGGTAGGTAAGTAGCCCAGCTCCCTGCCCCTCCAGAAGGATCACTCTGACAATGCTCAACACAGTTTCCCAGGATCCCCAGTGGACAGAGCCCCACGTGCCCACACAGCCACTTGCTTATTAGTGCATCCTGTGCTGACTCCCTTTCCTCCTTGCTCACCTTCTCATGCCTCTACCAGTATATTCTAGGATCAGCTCCCAAGTCAACGACTTCTCCTCACATCCTTGTCGCATCTCTGTTTCCAAGGGAACCAAACCCAAGACAGCAAGCCTAAGCAGCTAAGGTCCTAGATTTCAAGAACATTCAAGAATATTCTAGCATAAGGTGACAGAATGCTACAGTGTTAAGATTCTGGCTTCCATGTATATTGTGCAGTGGTTCTCAACCTGTGGGTCGTGACCATCGGAAAACACATATAGCATATCAGATATTTATATTACGATTCGTAACAGTAGCAAAATTACAGTTATGAAGTAGCAACGAAAATAATTTTATGGTTGGGGGTCACCACAACATGAGGAACTGTATTAAAGGGTCGCGGCCTTAGGAAGGTTGAGAACCACTGGCTTAGAGTCTACAGACATGCTCTCCCTTAGATACTGCCTAGTGACTTCTCCCTAGTTCTTTCATGTGCCTAAGTCGAGTTTTTCCATGTCAGCTTCTTACTCTACCAGGAACCTTATAACCTCTAATTTCCCTGTTCTCCATGAAGCCAAGTATGTGACTGGCACAGAGCAGGAGCTAAGAACACTC
>NW_006289570.1:1818695-1854974 GCF_000327345.1 Myotis davidii | reverse complement strand
GCAAAAAGGGATTTTCACGAGAAAGGAGGAGGAGACAGGAGACAGGGGGGCGGGGCGGTCTAGATTCCCTTTTGCCTCTTTCCTTGTCCTGCTGTGCTTCCCTTGTGCTGCCCAGGGCCAGTCCTTTCCCTCGGCGGGCCCTCGCTTCCTCACCTGGGAAAGGAAGAAATCAAAGCTGACGACCTCGGAGGTTTACCTGTCCTTCTCATGCAGCAGCAGCCTCTCAAAGTGAAGGTGTAGCTTCTGGCCCTCGGGAGCTTCGATCGTCCACACACAGAACTGACTCCCGTTGGCGTTGCCAGGGTAACTTGGAGAGAGGACATGGCCGATGGTGGCGTTGTGCACAGTCCCTCCACATGGGGCTGGGGGCAGAAGGCGAGAGAGGGCAGAGGGAGAAGGGAGAGGGAGAGAGAGTCAGTGTTCCATCCCCCCTGACCTCCAGCCCTACCCTTTCTTGGGAGAAACAAACAGGGTGGGAAGAGAGAGACAGACCATGGAGAAGCCCTGGCCTGCTGGGTGGGGTTCATCCTGTTTGATAGGAGATGTCATTCCATGATATGGACCATCACCATGTGTGTCTCATGGTAGGGAAGGACTGTGATTTAAGGATGCTTCTATGGTGCTGGCTGTGCCCTGGTTCTTCATTACAAAAGGGTCATCAGAAAGACATAAATAGGCAGTTTACAACAGATAGATGCTTTGAGTACTCAGTAAGCCCTAACACATTCAGCCCCCACCAATCACAAAAGAAATGTCATTCTAAACTCTATTCTATTTTCATCCACCAAATTGGTCAAGGTAAAAAGGAGCAATAAACCAGAGATGAGGGAAGGTGAGGGAAAATGGCTACCCTCATTCAGGACTGGTCAGGAGGCAAATTGCATGACCTTTCAGGAGAGCAATTTGGTGAAAAACCTAGAAAGTATTTCCAAATGCTTTGACCTAGTAATTGAGGTTCTGGGAATTTATGCTAAGAAGAGACTTAGAGGTTTTCACAGAAGTGTATGGATGAGGATGTCCACAGCTAGATTTCTTTTTTAAAAAATATATATTTTATTGATATTTTTTACAGAGAGGGAGGAAGAGGGATAGAGGGTTAGAAACATCGATGAGAGAGAAACATCGATCAGCTGCCTCCTGCACACTCCCCACTGGGGATGTGCCCACAACCAAGGTATAGGCCCTTGACCGGAATCGAACCTGGGACCCTTCAGTCCGCAGGCTGATGCTCTATCCACTGAGTCAAACTGGTTAGGGCATCGATTTTTTTCCTAAGAGCCAAAACAGGATAACCAACATGAATGTCTACTCACAGGTGCTCGGTAAATAAATACATTCCATTTGTACAGTTTTAGAAACTGTGCCTTCAAAAAATTGTTGAGAATATAGGAAAAGGCTACTATGCTTTAAGTAAAAAAAAAAAAATCTAGAAAATGGTCTGCCATAACTATTTCAATGAGCTATATGCAAGGGTCAATCGAGGCCATAAATATAAAAGTGACTTGCTCCTATATTCTATATTTTTGTATTTCTTGAAAAAACGCTTTTTTAGCTTTGGCCGGTGTGACTCAGTTTGGTTGGGCATTGTCCTATGCACCGAAAGATCACACGTTCGATTCCCAGTCAGCACACATGCCCAGGTTGTGGGGTTCAATCGCTGGTTGGGGTGCATGTGGGAGTTGACCGATCGATGTTTCTCCTTCACATCAATGTCTCTCTCTCTCTCCCTCTCCCTTCCTCTCTATCTCTAAAATAAATAAAAAAGCATGTCCTTGGGTGAGGATTAAAATATATACATATACACATTTTTTTTTAGAACCATATAATACTTTTATCATAAAAATCTAATAAATATTAAAAAATGATTTATGAACTGGGAAGAGTTGTACAAGTGTAAAGAGGTAGGTAAATCTAATAAATATTAAAAAATGATTTATGAATTGGGAAGAGTTGTACAAGTGTAAAGAGGTGGCCTGCCCTAACTGGTTTGGCTCAGTGGATAGAGTGTCGGCCTGCGGACTGAAGGGTCCCAGGTTCGATTCCGGTCAAGGGCATGTACCTTGGTTGCGGGCACATCCCCAGTGGGGAGTGTGCAGGAGGCAGCAGATCGATGTTTCTCTCTCATCGATGTTTCTAACTCTATTCCTCTCCCTTCCTCTCTGTAAAAAATCAATAAAATATATTTTAAAAAAAGAGGTAGGCCTATTCTTAGTCTTAAGAGATACTTGGGTCTCATTAAATGGTTTTCAGGTGACTAATGAGAACTTGCCATAGGAGACTCGGCGGTGAATTCAAGCAATGACATTGCCCAGAAGCCTAGCTCTCCTTTTAGCACCACGGACAGAGCACCGCGTCCCTGGCTCTCTCCTGGCTGCCTTCCCGTCCTAAATTGGAGGTTCAAGCCTGGCTGTGTTAGGTACCTGCTGTGGATCTGGGACAAGTTACGGAAGCTCTCTGAACCTTGAGTTCACTGTAAAATGGGGATAATAATTTCATCCTCCTTAATAAGTAGCCGTGGTGAGAAACGAATGAAATGATTGGTGTAGTCCCTGGCACAGAGGAGCTCAAAACACAGCCAGCATCATCGTCCCATGGCTCAGGAGCTAAGGAGCTGGAGGACCCTGACCATGCTGGGGGCGCAGGCCATCTGTCCTCTCCAGGGTGCCCCTCATTTGCTGCCTCTCTGTTCCCCTTTCTTGCCTTATTAAGCCGACTGATAGCTCTGTTTGGTTTCATTTTGCCAGCCCTGGCTCTCCATCCATCTTTCTTAGCACAAATTGAGGCTTAATTCCTTCTTGATTTCACACATAGATAAAAATTAGCGCGAGGGAGGCGCAGAGACCAACTGCCCTATGGTTTGGGTTTTTTTTTTCTTTGTTAAAAAGAAGAAAAATTCTGAAGGGCCTTGGGGGAACAATACTGCAACAATGAAATCTCAGGATTTATTATCAGCATTCATTTGCTTTTTGAATTCTGCTGATCATGAATGCCTGGAGGGCAGGAGTTATGTTTATTGCTCCAAGTATTCTCCTTGTACATGGCTCAGGGCCTGGCACATAGTAGGCACTCAGTTAATATGGCAGCCTGAACTCTCCTGGTCACCTTCAGGACTTTTGAACCCAACAGGGTTTTGCTGTGTTGATAGCTGAGGTTTTGTCCACTGGTGCAGGAAGTGTGGTATAGCCCAGTGCCTCGCAGTCTATAATGTGCACACGAATGACGCAGGGGCATGTTAAGGTGCAGATGTTGATGCAGTTGGTCCTGCATGAAGCCCAGGATTGTGCATTTTGAGTCAACTCGCTGGCCTGCAGACCGCATTTTGTGTGGTGAAGGTGTAGAAAGGGAGAGAGCTCAGCAGAGAAGGGTTCTGGATTCAGTTCAATGGCTGTCTGGTGGCTTTGGCCACGTGCCTTCACCTCCATGAGCCTCAGTTTCCTTATCTGTGTAATGGGGATAATGGTTCCACCACATAGGATTCCTTAAGGATTTATTGCAGCCCTGGCATGGTGCTCAGTACATACTGACTCAAAATATAGCAGCAGCATGAACACCACAAGCACAAGGAACAAGAGAATAAATAGATACATTAGGCTTCATCAAAATTAAAAATGGGTTGTTTGGTTTTTGTTTTTTTTTGCATCAAAGGACACTACCAAGACAAGAAAGGACAACCCACAGAGTGGGAGAAGATATTTGCAAATCATATATCTAATAAAGGTCTCATAGCCAGAATATATAAAGAGCTCTTTCAATTCAACAACAACAAGACAAACAACCAAATAAAAAAATGGGCCAAGGACTTGAACAGACATTTCTCCTAGAAGATGTACAAATGGCCAGTAAAGATAAGCATGTAAAGATGCTCAATAATATTATTAGCCATCAGGGAAATGCAAATCAAAACCACACGAGATACCCCTTCACACCCCCTAGGATGGCTATGAAAATAAAAAGAACACACGGACAATAGCGAGTGTTAGTGGGAATGTGGAGAAAATGGTACTCTTGAACGTGGTTGGCTGGTGGGAATGTAAAATGGTGCAGCCACTGTGGAAAATAGTTTGATGGTTCCTGAAAAGGTTATACATAGAATTATCATAGGACCCAGCAATTCCACTACTGGGTACATACCCAAGAGAAGTGGAAACATATGTACACCCAAAAACTCGTGCACAAATATTCATAGCAGCCCGATTCATAATAGCCCAAAGTGGGAACAACTGTCTACCAATGAATGAACATGATATAAGGTGGTCTCTCTATACAATGGACTATAATCCAGCCGTAAGAAGGCATAAAGTTCTGACACACGCTACAACATGGATGAACCTTGGGAACAATATGCTAAGTGAACGAAGCCAGTCACAAAGGATCACACATATGATTCCATTGATAGGAAATGTCCGGAATAGACAGATTCGTGGAGACACAAAGCATATTGTGGTGGCCAGGATGGAGGGGGAGGAGAGAAAGGATGGATGAACCTTGGGAACAATATGCTAAGTGAACAAAGCCAGTCACAAAGGATCACACATGATATGATTCCATTGATAGGAAATGTCCAGAATAGGCAAATTCATGGAGACACAAAGCATATTGGTGGTGGCCAGGATGGAGGGGGAGGATAGAAAGGGGGTGACTGCTAACGGGGACAGAGTTCCTTTTTGGGGGTGATAAAGGTGTTCTGGAGCTACACAGCGGTGATGGTGGCACAATACTGTGAATGCACTAAATGTCACTAATGGTAAAGTTCACGTGACGTGTCGTTTATCACATAATGCAACTGTAAGTGGCAGCGGTCATCTGCATTTGGCGCGGTCTCTCCCCCGGGTGAGAGCCTTTTCCTGAGGTCAGTCTTAATGCCCTGGGCCTTGGTCTCGTCCCTCCTCCTGAGCCATCCCTGTTGGTCCAGCCGAGGCTGGCGGGTACCTGAGCAGATGGGCTCGTGGCTGCTCCAGTGGGGCTTGGAGGCGTTGATGCACATCAGCGTCTTGGCGCCCTGCAGCTCGTAGCCCAGGTGGCAGTGGAAGTGGGCCACCCCGCCTGAGTGCAGGTCCATGACGGTGACGTCCCCATAGTCCGGCCGGCGGGGGAAGCTGCAGCTCAGCATGAAGGCTGGGGAGAAATGCAGAGGCAGACAGTCATCCCCCGGGGGCAGAGCTAAAGAATGGGACCCACACCCTGGGAGCCAGTGTGTGCTGGGGAGGAAAGATGGGGTCCCTAGTGGCTCCGGAGAGCTGCAGGGGGCATTTTTGTGTCTCTTGTTGGCCCTATGGCGCCAAGACAAGCCAGGTGAGCACCCTTTCAAGGTTCAAAGATCCCCTAACCCTGTTTAACCAGAGGCAACAAGTTTGGGGTGAACAATGAGTTCCCAAACCTCGTTTGAGCCCCTCTCCACATGGACCTAGAATGGCTTCTCCTTGCGCATAGAAGGGGCAGTATTGCCCAAGCAGGGGAGTCCCTCCTGCACGAACATCTCAGTACTTTGAAATTCCAGCATTTACCAGAACTGCCAGGAGGTTTTATTATTTACTGTGTTAAAGAAATACACAGATGATGACACCAGAGATGAAAATAATGTTTTGACAGCT
The DNA here is from genome assembly GCF_000327345.1 of Myotis davidii. Taxonomy (NCBI): domain Eukaryota; kingdom Metazoa; phylum Chordata; class Mammalia; order Chiroptera; family Vespertilionidae; genus Myotis; species Myotis davidii. The sequence continues at coordinate 1,849,383 of NW_006289570.1, read as the reverse complement.
GTAATTCAATATGATTGGCTTCCTTTTTCATTGAGATTGTCTTTTAATGCTCTTAAAAATATTATTTTGAAAAGGGGTCCATAAATTTTTATCAAACTGTAAAGGCGGGTGGTTCCCCCCAGGAGAAAAAGTTTGAGAATCTTTGGCTCCAGGGGGAAACTGAGGCAGACGGCGACATCCTACCCTGGTAGTGCAGCTGGAAGGTGCCCAGGCCATCGTCCTGGAAGGTGCGGAAGTAGACGGAGATGGTGTTGGTGGGGCTTCGGATCACCTGCCCCTCCACGAGGAGCGTCTGGTTGGCCAGGACGGTCAGGGTGGGGCCGTCCACCCCACGGATGGAGAGCAGCTCCCCCTCAGACAGGTTGACACTCTTCACCTGGGGACAGGCAGGGGTAGACACAGAAAAACCGAGTCAGGTTTGAGCCGTGGCCCTCGGACGCTGCCAGGCTGCCAATGCAGCACCTGCAACCAGCCCCTAGTCAATGGGACAGAGGGAAGCCAAGCTGAAGGGCAGCCCCTTGCCCAAAGTCATGCAGCTTTAACTAGTAGAGCTAAGACCCCCAAACCCAGATGTTGGAGCACTATGTCACCCTGGTTTTCTATCTGAGTTTGCGGCAAAGGTTTACGAATCAAATGCACTGGATGGGGCTTGAGAGAGAGAGAGAGAGAGAGAGAAGCTGGATATCAGAAGACTCCTTCTGGGTATAATGCCTCCAATTTGTCAACAGGTCCCCGTGAGAGAGAGAGGGAGAGAGAGAGAGAGAAGCAGGATATCAGAAGATGCCTCCAATATAATGCCTCCAATTTGTCAACAGGTCCCCTTCCCTTCATGTGTGCTAAGCTATCTCAGCTGTGCACCGAGTTAGGAACTCCTATTCACTCGTCAAAGCCTGGCTCAAATTGCCCTGGTTAGGGCAACAAGAGAACCAAACTAGCCAGGATGATAATAGTAAGCCTGACTCAGACAATCCCTCCGAGACTTCCTGTGGGAAGAGGCAGCCACTCAGGGGGCCTCTCTGGGTTACCTGGAGCTCCACCCCGTAGCCGGTGTAGACCGTCACGTTGTACGTGCACTCAAGGAAGCTGTTGAGGGGCAGCGGCGGGTAGTCGCTGGAGTCGATGTAGCCTTCGGGATCTGAGAGGCTCACACTGCAGAGAGCTGGAGGAAAGCACCGGAATCAGGACGCGGACAAGAGCTCAGATGGGACGTCTTAGGGACTAATATTTTGTCCCCATTTTAAAGATAAGTAAACCAAAGACCAGAGAGGGGCAGCATCTGGGTCAAGCTCACACAGCAATAGGGTTCAAACCCAGAGATCATACTATTGAACGAGTGACCACATTGCATCTGTCCAGATCCGCGTAGGATGGACAGTTGGTGTCTCTGTTTGAAGATGGAAAAGAAGATAGAAAAAGAAAGGCTGAGCCATGGAAGTTAAGTAAACCAAAGACCAGAGAGGGGCAGCATCGGGGTCAAGCTCACACAGCAATAGGATTCAAACCCAGAGATCATACTACTGAACGAGTGACCACATTGCATCCGTCCAGATCCGTGTAGGATGGACAGTTGGTGTCTCTGTTTGAAGATGGAAAAGAAGATAGAAAAAGAAAGGCTGAGCCATGGAAGTGCATTTTATCAAGTCTAGAGAAGTGCATGTAACGGTAAAAGCAAAGGCACGCTACGGCCTTCCGGGCAGGCTGTTCCAAGATGGAAAGGCTTTGAATCCCGCTCATCAGCTGTGTGGCCTTGGGCAGGTTGCTTGATGTCTCAGGGTCTCAGTTGGCCCATCTTTAAAATGGGGATACTGAGTCTGAGCCACAGGATCAAGCTCATAGCTAGTGTTGGATAGATGGTAATGGTTGGAGGACCTGGACCTCCCTGCCCACCCATGCCCTGCCCGCTGTAGGTGCCTCCGTGATGCTGCAGGAGGCTGGAGCTGGGGGCCGCATACCTGGGGCCTGCTCCGTGGTGATGACCGTGGTTGTGATAATGGTGGACGTCGTGGTCTCCTGGCTCTCCTCTGAGGCTGACCCAGTCAGCTCATTCTCACCTTTGTCCATCAAGGTCATGGGACTGGCGTCCTCAAGAGGAGCCTCCTGGGCCTCATCGGGCACCGTGGGCTCCCCGGGGTCCGGCCTCTGGGGGAGCGTGTGGGCCATGTAGGGCTGCGAGGTGAAGGGAGAGATCTGCAGGGGCGCAGGTGTCGTGGGCACTGCACCTTGCCTCCGGTCCAGCCAGAGGGGCTCCTCCGACGATGGCAGCCGAAATGTCTCCTCACCCTCAGAGGCCACAGGGTCAGGGTCCCCGGGCGGGCCAGGCTTCTCCATGGCGGAGGAGGGGAGACCCAGGCCCGGGGATGTAGGCTGGGACCCCACCCTTGGGAGACCGGCGGCGGAGGTGGCCTTGGGTCGCAGCTGCTTCCTGGATGAGTTGGCCTGCTTGAGCGAAGACAGCTTCTTCCTGGGGAGGGAGGCGAACTTGGTGCTGGGCTCCTCTGGTAGCAGCGTGGACAGGGCCACGGGGTCTGGACGAAGGGAGGCGGTGGTCCCGTCCAGCTCCGGGTCCCGATGCTCTTCCCCGGACGGTGCTGGGCTGGGAGGGGCGGGTGTCACCTTCTCTTCCAGGCTGTCTCTGCTCAGACTGCCACCCCCCAGTGCTCCCGAGGGTAGGAGGTACGTACTCGAAGGGCCTGCATCTCCCTCCAGGGGCGCATCTTGGGAAGAGGAGAAAAGACACCAGTTAGCTTGGGGCTGGGGGTTTAGCTCCTCCGCCTTTTCTCAGGCTCAGATGGCCCTTCTACGGGGTCTCCAAAGCTGGTCAGGATGAGGCACAGCCGATCCACAGATATGGGGGCTGCCTGTCCCTCCCTCTCCCTTCTCTCCTGCTTCTATCCTTTCCTTCTTCATTTTTTCCTCTCCCTTTCTCCTTTTGCTGACCATGGAGATCAGGGTGGACCGTGCCAGGCCCGAGCTAAGCAATAGGGCCATGGAAGCCCAGGGCACGACCGTTTCACAGTCCAGCTGCATATGTCCCGGGAGAGGCAATAGGAAAGTAGAGATAATCACATTCGATGCGATACATGCTTAGAAAGAGAGAAGCTTGGCCTGTTACCAGGACAGAGAGGACAGGCCCCTAACCCAGGGTGCAGAGCAGGGCCTCCATGCACAGCCGGGCAGGCTGCTCGCTGCACAGGGACATCCCACTCAGAGGACGAGAGGGGCCGTAACCGGTCACCCTCTCCTTCCAGCTCGTGCCTGGCTCAGGGCTCTATTGCCCTGGGACCGAGGGAGCAAGCTTCTTCTTCTTCTTTTTTTAAATTAAATAATATACAAGTGACCTTGTGGGAGACACAGAAATATTTGAGGGTTCAGAATCGTGGGGCAGGTTCAGAAGAGAGGGGTGTGAGGAGCCTGGAGGCCTGGCTGAGGCCAGCAGGAACGAAGGGGGCAGGGGCAGAGGCGGAAGCTAATTCCAAAGAACCTGTGAGGTCGGGGCCAGGGACTGGTGGCCTCGTGTCCGCTGCCGGTTCCTTCTGATTTGTTTTTGTCTGGAAAGTAAAACCACCTAGTCACCTTAAATATGGGCTGGCCCCGGCGGCTGGCTGGCAGACTCCTGCCTGAAATCGGCTCCGTGGATTTGAGACCCACGCTGCCAACTGCATGCTGACAAATGGCTTTACCGCTCTGAGCCTCAGTGTCTTCATCTGTAAAATGGGGCTTTTCTTCCCTATTTCCCAGGGTTGGCCTCGTTTAATACGTCAATGCACGTAAAACATACATACGTACATAGTACATATGGGTGCCTCACACACAGGGAGTGCCCAGTACATGCCAGCTGCTGCCACTGTTTTTACTCTCATCATTGGAACATGGCCCTGAGCAGGAAGCCGGAGCGGTCAGAACGGGCCCGATGACTGCCTCGAGATCGCGAGGAATTATATTCTGGGGACAAGGGTGCTCTGACAGATAGCTGTCCTTGTCGATTTGCTGTAGAGAGACACTCACTCAGCCACAGTCTCCAGCCCTTCGGCACTGTCATTTAAATTTATCTTCGCGGCCCTTCGGAAAGACTCGTTTACTTTCACAGAGTCAGCGGCAGTGGCTTAATCTATATAGACTGCAACAGTTTGCAACTGCACCAACAAATGTTCCTGTTGTGTAACATCGATTATCAGCCAGTGTGCACTGCAGGCTGACGGCGGTGCCAGGGCGGGAGCGCGCACGGGGAGGAGAGGATGTGTGGATGACCGGAGGGCAGAGCTAGGGCATTCAGGGGCCAAGCAGGTTTCCTGGTCCAAGGTGGGAAGCGTTGAGGTTTCAGAGTTGAATGTGGGTTCAAATCCTGCCTCTGATGGTTAGAAGCCACAAGGGCCCGGGCAAGTCCATTAAGCCTCTTGTATGTAACAGATATTCCATCTGCCTCATAGGATGAGGGCAGATGTGGGTCTGCCCCAAAGCTGTGATCAGGGGACATGATTGATGCCGACTGTGGAGTGACAATAGGGTGATGGGACAGAAAGAGTGGCAGACATCGGTCAGGGAACTAGCTCCTGAGACCCGATGCAGAGAGCTTGGGTGCAACCAGGGGTTGAGGGATCCGGACAGTGGTCCTATTCTGGCCTCTACTCCCTAGCATAACTTTGTGTAGGTCTCTTCTCTCCATCTTCTCTCCCTGTGTCAAATGGGCTGCCTGGGCTAGATAAAGGCAGTGTCCAGCTCTGACACTGTCAATTTCTATAGGCGGATCTGGGAATTGACAATTATTTTTAGAGCCTTTTGTTCATTTTGTTTTAAAAAGGGCAAAGTGACAGCCTGGATCCTGACATTGACTCGTGAGTTTTGGTTGGGTCCTGTGGCTACATGAGTTTCAGCTAGTCCCTTCACAACATGTCCCCTGATCACAGAGGGGGAGGTGAGAGAGAGGAAGAGGAAGAGGAAGAGGGAGAAAGAGATTAGGAAAACAAGTTTCGTCAGAGAAGGTGATAAAAGGATGATGAGTGACAGAAAGCATGGCAGTGTGCCTTGGCCACAATCGTATTATTTATAACATTTGATGTTTGATAACTTTATCGAACGCTGACTGTGTGCCAGGCACGTGCTAAATGCCTTGTTCCCTCATTGAATTCTTCATTCCTCATTTTAAACTTCATTTAGTTCTTTCTCAGCCTTATTAGGTAGACATTATTATTCCTCTTTTACGGATGGGCAAACGGAGGCTTCCGGATGTTAATGTTCCCAGGCCACAGAGCAAAGCTGGGTTTCCAACCTCGGTTTTCCTGATGCCAAAGACCATGCTACCAACGCTCTTAAGAATGATGGGGTATTGTGGTCACTGACATCCTCCTCCAACTCAGCTTGAAGCAGCCTTTCCCCTCCACCCCCAACTCCTCTCTCTCTAACCCTCCTTCTGTTTGCATCTCTGCTGGGTGATCTATTTAGGTTGTGTTTGAAACCTCCCAGATGATACTCCCCACCCCCACCCTTCCCCCAGTGTTCCCAGCTCAGAGCTCACACATGCTGGAATCTCTCTGGCCAGCTCCAACCTGAGGGCCACGTCCAGGACAGATGGGTGTGTATCTGTGGTCCACAGTGCCTGCAGTCTGCCAGGCCCGAAGGCCTTGATCTCCGCCGGGATGCTGGCCAGAGGAGGGCTGGGCAAAACCAAGTCAAAATTGGATTCTAGGGCCTCAGAGACCCAGCAAGTTAATAACTTGCTTGAATAGGCTGGCTTTTCCTGGGGCCTCAATGACCATGGAGTTAAATGAACTTCTCTTTCTCAGAGCCCTTCACATTTCCAGTCACCACAGTCGCATCTGGCAGATCCTTCACCACGTGCGCCTAGTGCCCACCCAAAGGCTGTCAATCAATCAATGAGTGAAAGCCTTGGGTCCCCCCTCTCTCTGCTGGTTGACACGCCGCAGGAGAGCGTCAATGCTCTAGGATGGGGTCCCTGCACTCAAGCAGACAGACACCACCCAATGGTAACCACGTGCGGATATCAAACCGAGGAGATGGAGCATTAATTAAATCCATGCTGACGCTGTTCTCCTCCCTCCAGACAGAAGGGAGCAGCATGGACGGCGACTGAGCATATGTTCTGCCATCCGAGTCGGGGAGGAAGCACCTCTCTCTCTTTTCTAGCTTGGGTGGGGAGGTGGGACATTCGCATCCCATTACAGCAAAGAAAAGCACCGGTTCTGAAACGCTGAAGCTGAAGGTCTGCGTCTCACATCCTGGGTGGCTGCGGAATGGCCAGGACGGGCGCGGATTCCACCCCTGTATCTCCCAGCAGGCGCACGGTGATGGGACGCAGTGCGGGGAAACAGAAGCTGAGGGTGCTTCTGCCATAATGCTCAGTGAGACGAGCAAGCTGTAAAATTCTACGGTGTGTAGGAAAATGACCAGAAACAATCAACTGAAACAAATCGCCACGCGGAGAGCTGCCCTGACTTGGAACAGCACCCGCAGGACGGTCCTGGCTGCCTGTGGGGTGGGGCTGCTGGGGATGTGTTTTCTTCCCTCTCCTTTTTGGTATTTTTCCAAAACCTGTATGATAAATATTTAATTCTTTCTTAAGTGAAAACAAATGGATGGAAAGAGCAGGGGTTCACGGCTGCCTTTAGCATCTAGTGAGGTAGAGGCCGAGGGGAGGCAGACGGACACATCTGTAATCACGGAAGCAGGTCATCCACTCCGAGTCATCGAGCCACTTTGGAGCTCAATTTCCTGGTGGGGAGAATGATAATTCCTCTCTCACTGGACTGTTCCTGTCATCGTGAGCACCTTTAGGAGGCAGGACTGGCGGGGCATCAGTTGAAGTAATTTTGGTAAAGGGTTCTACAAAAAGGTTACATTCTCATTCTCATAATTAACACCTGATTCAGGGGTGGTTTCTGGTACCTTCACTCTCCGCAATAATGACTTGCCTAGCCTGCTCTGGTGGGTTTGGTTGGCCCCAACACAGACAAAACCAAAATTACATATCACGTCTTATAGCTCAAAGATTCCTAGAGGTCATGGTTTTCAACCCATGCAGAGGAGGGACATTCAGTCCAGAGAGGGAAAACGAGCAGCTCAGGGTTACACAGCACCTTAGCGGCAAGACACGGCTATTTCAGGCTTGAAAAACCACTCCAGAGTACACTGAACAAAACCAAAACCCAAAGCAGGAACACCTGGCCCACCCTGAAGAATGCTGGTCGAGTTCTATGACTTCTACATCTGGGCTGGGTAATTCTTTGCTGGAAGGAGGGGAATATGTTGGGCAGCATCCCTGGCCTCCATCCACTAGATGGCGGTAGCACTCCTGGTTGTGACAATCCAGATTGATTCCACAAGGTGCCAAAGGTCCCCAGGTGGGCTGGGGCGGCTGCAGGGTGGAGGTGTAGGGGTGAGAGGATGGGGGGAGGGGGGCAAAATTACCCCTGGTTGATGACCTCTGGGTTAACCAGAATGAACAAAACAGGCGACTTGCCCTCAATGGAGTAGACCTTCCTTCCATTCTCGGAGAGCAGATCAACTTGGTTTTGCTGGCATCAGTGAATTTTAAGGTTGGAGAAGATCTTAGCATTAACCCATGTTATAAAAACTGAGTTTTCTTCTCCCACTCACATTTGCTCATCAATTTATTCATTCATATCCATCCATCCACCCAATGAGCGCCTATCATGTGCTAGCCAGGTGCTGGCATCAGAGGCCCACCTTGGAGAGTGACTAGCAGGAGCTGGTGAGCACGGCCCACTCCTTTCGTTCAGCTGGAGAGGACCCAGCACTCCTGGCTTACTAGGTCCCGAGGGCAAGAGGACCCTCAGAGAGATGAATGTGCCACTCTCACCTGGACTTTGAGAAGACTTTCTGGGGCACAGGGCAGAGGTGGGAGGTGGGTTTGGGGAACAGTGGGGTTCCATCTCCTGCCTCAGTTGCAGCCCCTACCTGTATCCACACGCTGACAATACTGACATTGAGATGGCAACTTACACTCCACAAGTGCATCCCCAGATGTGATCTTATCCTAACCCCCAAGCAATTCTAAAATGGGCATTTTATTTCCCCCACTTTATAGATGAAAGAAAAAATATCCAGGCTCACAGAGAGGAAGTGACTTGTCCAAAATCATCCGGCCAATGGGGTAAACACTTTCTGACCTTGTTTTCTGGGATCTTTCCTCTTTCCCACTTTCTCAAATGATTTTTTTCCCATAAAATAGTTTATCTGAAAAAAAATTCAAGAACATCTGAAACAACAAATCAAAAGTAGAAGCACTGTCCCCCCCTGCCCTGTCCATCACGCCTGCCTTCTAAAGGGAGTCAGAGTAAGTAGGATCTTGCTGAATCTTCAAATAAAACGTCTTCATATAAAAATAATAAAGCATTTTTACCTGAAAAGGGGTGATAGCACATAGGAGCGTGGGGTTGGGGTCAGGATGGCTTGTGTCCCGCGTCCAGCCTGCGGCTGGCTGTCCCACGAGACCTAGGCGGCCGCTTCCCTTCTCTGGGCCTCACTGTTCCCTTCAGCAAGGTGGGCCTGCACCAGCCTTCTCTCCCAGGGTTGCCAGAGAGTAAAATGCAATCTTGAGGGGAAGGCACGGGGCTCACACAGCAGCAGCCTGTCAGCGTTCATGAGCACTGATGTCGCTTTCTGTCTCTCTGAGGAGTCACAGAGGTCCTGCGTTGTCTATATTGCTCTGTCACTTACTGAGAAAGGGATCTTGAAATATCTCAGTCATTCAAAAAGTATTCAAGACGAAGGCAACCAGTACCCCCCATGTCTGCACCTGCAGCTTAAGAAAGAGGATGCAACCAGCACAGTAGAAGCCCCTGTTAGTTCTTCCTGACTGTAGTCTTCATCTCTTCCTCCCTAGGGGGATTACTGTCCTGAATTTGACCTCTGGCCTTCTCATTTACTGTGTGCATTGTTATTATTTTACTATGATCCTTATTTACTGTCTGCATTTGTGTATTTACATGGCAATGTCTCTGAACAATAGATGAGACTGTGTGGCATGCTTTAAAATATTATAAACACAGTTTTCCCATAAGGCTCCTCCTGAAACCTGCTCTTTCCTTTTCTTTCCTTCTCTCTTCTCTTCTCTTTCAACACTTTTTGAGATTCATCCGTGTCGATAGTGTAGTTTTGACCCGTTCATTGTTTACTGCTGTAGAGTTTTCCACACATTAGTAACCCACCACCAATTTCTGGCTTCAAGTCCATCACGAATATCTCTGTGTCAGCACAGAAAGGTGAATCTTGGTCAACTTGATGCTGGATAAGCATGCTTCCATTTATGACATCGTGGCTGGAGAGAGATTCTAGATGAAGCTCCCCCTTGACTTGTTCTAATCACCAACATAATTTCATGATGGTACCAGCAGAGTGCAAAGCCCTCCCATCCCCGTCAATCACATGGTTTGTTTTGTTTGGTGTCTTCGCCGTGGTCACATGGAGAGAGGGGAGACTTGGGTTCGAGGTACATATCACCCGAAACAGCACACCAAACTGCACATGTGGGCCCACAGCCCGGCTGGACCCTCCAGAGTCCGCTTTAGAACCCCAGGGGGCCCCTGGGGACTTGCAGCAGGTGTTAGGAGGACCAGCCTGTGCAGGCAGAAGGAACTTGCAGTGTTTGGGCTACGAGAGGAATGAATTATCCGACAATTGTCCTCTGTGAGCTGGCTTCTCCCCCACTAATGGGCCTCCTTGCTAATTCATGTTGGGTTCAGAAAGCCTCGAACATTCTTTGATGTCCAGTTACATCCCATCAGAGCCGAGGTCTGGCGGGCATCCATCTCCCCCATGAATGAGCGCCGATAGCTGCTGGCACAGGGGTGTGATCCTGCCTTTGTGTCTTTAACAATCTGATTAACTGTGGTCACAGCAGTGCCAACTGATTAGCATGGAAACGCTTCCCACCTCCGGCCCTGCCTCCCTCCGCCCACCCCCACTCCATTCACGTGCGACTGGGTGATTTGTCGTTCAGGAGCGAGGGGGAGAGGAACACAGTGTGATTTATTTGTGTCCCTGAAAATCAGTGAGTCACTGAGGGAGGGCTGGGAGGCAGACACACAAGACAGCTCAGAGAGGAAACCCGCGGTGGGAAATCCAGATTCAGTGACATCTCCCCTCGCACAGACAAATGGAATACGTGGGAATGAATCCGGACGGTTCGAGAGTGAGTTTAAAATGCACCCCAAGTTTGCAATGTCTCGTCACCTGTTTGCTCAGCTTCACAGACAAGAATAACAAGCAAATCAGCATCCCCGGATTGCTAACGAGGTGCTCAGAGGTGGAGAGAAGCCAGGCAGTCAGGAGGCCTGACCTCAGCACTGGTTACATCATCAAACCACCGTGTGACCTTGACCAGCTCCGTCTCTCAGAGCCTTGGTTTCCGGCCGCCTCGGGTGAGGACGGTGATCGTTGCCTGACCAATCTTAAAGAAGCAGACACTGAGGCGGTCGTGAGAGTCGTGTGCATGACTGAGTTTTAAGATGTTCACAGCAGTTTTACAACCGAACCTCCAGGCTTAATGCGTTTCACTGCGGAGATGAGGGCGGGCCTCTCATCAGATGTAACCGACGACAGGGGCTTTATTTGCTAGGGACAAACGAGACCTTCCCACGGCTTTATTGGCGAAGCTGAAATGCTGTTTTCTTCTTTTCCTGAAAAGTAGCTGATACGATCTTCATCTAAATGATGAGGAAGGGTTGGTAGGATTTGAACCAGGGCTGCCTGGCCCCAACCCATGCCTGTATTTGTTCTGTGTCTCCTCCAGCTGGCCCCTGAGCCCAGGGCCGGCTGCTTCCAGAGTGAGTGCCAAGTGCTTCCTACTACACACACGTTAGCACAGGATCTGCTCCAGCTACGGGGTCCCTAGGGACAAGGAGAACACTAACTGTGCCCCATGGTGCCCCTCCCGAGGACTGCCCTGCAGAGAAAAGTGGAAGGACGGTTGACACGAGGCAGAATCCCAAGTCACCTCGGAGGAGGGGGAGCTGGCCTACACCATTTCACAGATGGGCAAACTGAGGCCTGTGGTTTGAAGGAAAGAGCTCTGGATTAGGACAGTCAGTACGCCTCATGAACTCACTCTGTGGCCTTTGGTAAGTCCACTGACATCACAAGGGCTCCATTTTATCCTCTGTATAATGGAATGATTTCTTCAAGTAAATCCTTAAGAGGAGAGACTGCATGTAACTGTGCCGTCAGGGAGGAACTCAGCAGGTCTGGGTTGCCCACACCCTGCACATTCCTCGGTTCCTGGCAAGGACCCTCTGAAAACTTGGAATAAATACCCTGTCCTACCAGGTAATGTGTCTGTTTACCTGGGGACAGTGGGTGAGAACAATGTGACTTATGGTGGGCACGTTGAGCTTGGTATAAGTTTGATCCCTTTTGCGGGGGAGGGGGGAGACTAAGATCAGCCACATGGGATCAACCCCCAGGAAGCTTTCTAGACACCAGGGACCAGGGGAGCTTTCCTGGTTGACCGTGCTCTGTGGGTGCTGCACAGCGCCTCCTGTCGGAAGTACACTGTCCGCACAACTCCCCGGGGAGCGAGGCCTGGTCTCTCCCTGATTCTGCTCCAGGCGCCTCTTCCCTTTGCTGATTTTAGTCTGTGTCCTTTCCCTGTAACAAACCAGAACTCTGGGTGTGATGGCTTTTCCGAGTCCTGTGAGTCTTTCTAGCCCATTATTGAATCTGTTTGTCTCGGGCACCAGTGGAGCCCCATCATCAGCCAAAAAATGGGGCCACAGGATTGAAGCAGGAGTGGGAGTGGGAGTCTGAGAGCTGGAAACCTACGTTTTCCCTCACCCAAGACACCACCGGTGACGACGACGATGACGACAATGATGACAAAGTGCCTACTATATGCCAGGTCCTGTTGTACATGTTTACATGGGTCATTTCATTTACTCCTCTCAACACCCTTGGGGAGGTAGATAATATTATTACCCCATTTTACAGAGGAGGAAACTGAGACCCAAAGAAGCTTGGTCACTTGCCCAAAGCAACACAATTTGTAGCTGGCGGGGTTGGGATTTGAACATAATTTGTAAAGCGCTGGCCGGGATGGTCTCTCATCTCCCTTCTTGATCCGACGTCGTCTGGGATTTTAAAGGACAGTTTCTCTTTTGGGTCCCGAGTTGAGAATTCTGGGGCTTAGAGGAAGAAATAGCTGCTGCTTATCCTCCCTTCTCCCCTGCTCTCTTAGCTGCCTTCGTCCACACCTGGTATCTTCTAGGTCAACTTCAAGGCAGGGTCTCGGGCCAGAAATTGGAGAAGCCATTTCATTCTATCCTACCCTATCCCATTCCACCCATCCTATCCCATCCCACCCTGGCCTAATCCCTCCCAGCTGGTAACCATGCACTGAGCTGGGGAAGTACAGGCTGCACAACCGATCATCTCTACTCTCTGCTTCTACAGGTCAAGGCTCTCACAAGCAGAGGAGCTCAGTGTACGCTGGGGAGCGGGCTGGCATCGTCTCCTGCCAAGCCCCAGGCTCCTCCTCTCTGACTCCTGGGCCTCGCTGCCTTCCTCTTGAAGCCCAGCCAGCCTCTGCCCAGAGCCTAACGAGCTCTCACGGCCAACAAGAACAACGCCTCGGTGTGTGTGGGCCCGGGGCCGAGGGTGTGCATAGAGCCTCCCTTCACTCCCAGGCCTACCCACTGGGCAGGTGGTGAGTGTGGGGCTCGGGGGAAGCACTTAAGGGTCCTCAGAGTGGCCATTGTCAGCCCGCTGACCCGCAGAGACAACACAGAGAGCCTCAGTGTCCTGGTGCCCACCTGGCCCCCTGCACGGGCACTGTGCCCGTACACACTGGCACCAGGCCAGCTCCCTGGGGTGGAGGAAGGATGTCCTTTTATTTACTCAGCAGCCAACTCTGCCAAGGCCAGCTCAGCTCACGTGGGGCCCGTGACACAGAGGGAGAGAAAGACTGATGGACAGACGAAGGAGCAAAGACAACAGTCCCCTTTTCTTATGACCAATGACTGTCGCTCCCTTCTTGATGCTGCTAATAAGTTTATGGAACAATAATGATGACGGCCTCTTCTGAATCTTGCGATGTGCCATTTTATATGCACCGTCTCATTTAATCCTTAGAACTACTTACTCTGTGATGTAAAGACGGTTCATTTTCCCATTTTTCAGATGGGAAAACTGAGACTCAGAGAGGGAAATTCACTCTCCCAAGAGCACACTGGGAGAGGGTGGTGCGGCTGGGCTTCACATCGAGAGCCGTTCGACATAGGGGCCCTTACAGCTTCTGGCCCTGCTCCATTTCAGGTACTGTCTGAAGCATTTTAAATACATTATCTTATTTAATTCTGACAATAGCAATTCATTCATTCATCCATACCTTTGTTGAATCATTCAACAAACTCCCTGACAGCTCCCTGGGTGTCAGGCACTGTGCTCGGCAATGTGGAAGGAGGTATAATGGTGTTGGAAATGGTCTCTGCTCTTGGGGTGGTAGTGAAAGGGAAGTGAGCTAACTCTAGATCCCCTGCTTCCCTCCGCCCCACAAGGCACCCACACCTCTCTGAGGCTGTGGGACCAGGGGCAATGGGTGTCCTAAGGTTTGTCCCTTGCCTCTGCACGGATTCTCCGAGCTTTCCACTTGGTATTAAGATAACCAGATAGAGCCTGCTGAGTGATACGGGCAAAGGGTGGAGACCTCGGGTCTCCTGTGTCCGACACCCATAGTGAGGATGGTCATGCCGACCATAATCAGTTTCCTGATCCCAAACGTACTCCTTCGCGCTTTCCATAAACATCGATTGAAGTGTAACACGCACAGAAAAGTCCACTCAACGAACTTCCTCAAGCTGGACACACCTGTGTAACCAGCAACGCGATCCAGAAGCAAAAACTGCCAGCAAATACGGAATTTTCCAGCCACACTCTCCTCAATATCCCCTATTTTGCCTTCTATGGTTGAGGATGAGTTTTGGAGAATTATGCAGCATTTTCTTCTGTATCTGGCTTCTTTCACTCATTATAGTTGTGGAATGTATCCACGTTGCTGCGTGCGGTGGTAATTCATTCCTTTGTTATGGCTGCGTGGTATTCCATTTCATGTCTATACCACAGGTTATCCATTCCACTGCTGCTGGGCATTGGAGCCGCTTCCAGGCTTGGCTATCATGACGAGTATAACTGTGAATATTGTACTACACGTCTTTAGGTGCACATGTCTACTCATGACCGTTTGGAATATTTCCAACAGGGTACTGGTTGCACAACATGGCATGTTCATCTTTAGTAGATGCTGCCAAAAATTGAGTACACATCTTCCAGTTGTGATAACAAGTCTATCCAGCTGTTTTCCTACCGTGCAGTAACTAGCAGACTGACAGAAACCTAATAATAATTGCTTTCCCAAAAAATTTATTTTAGAGAGGGAGGAAGGCGGGGGGAGAGAGAGAGAGAAAACGAGAACTGGGCTCAACACTTCACCATGCATCATCTTCTTTAATCCTTCTTTGTCGAGTCCAATGTTTGTGTCCACTTTTTAGATAAGGAAACAGGTTCAGAAGAATAACATTATTGTCCCAAAGCTTCTGGAAGCAGGCCTAGCCCTGTCCCGGGGTCTGTGCAACTCCAGGGCAGTGTCCTTAACCGCTTCTCGTGTTCTTGGTCCTCTGACACCCTCCCCACTCCTCTTCTTCCTGGGGTCTTCTCCTTATCGGATGGCTTCTTTTCCCTCTCCTCCTGGTCCTCCCCCTTGGTCACATGGCAATGACAACTCACTGGCCACAGCTGGGGTGACCCTGGTGGGAGAGAATATGGTATTGATCTTCCCAGAGAGATGCTATTCCTTGCAGCCAAGCAGCAGGGAGGTTAACGCAGGGCCCTGGCGGAGAGCAAACGGCATCTGTAAGGAGCTTCTGCGACAGGCAAGATAACATGCTTTATTAGCCTCATGACAAGGCAATGTTTCGCCATAATTTTTGATCAGAGACTGGGTGATGTTAGCATCAGAATGTGTTTGGGAGGCGGTCACGCTGTTTAAGTAGCAAATGAAAAAAAAAATAAAGTCAATGGCGGGTCAGAGATTGTGGTTAACCTGTTTTCCAAAGGGACACAGAAAATGCAGTGCCTGCTCAGACCAGCCAGCAACGAGGCCAGGCTCCAGCGCTGACGCTGGGACAGTACCGGAACACCTCCCCACGTGCCAGATTTAATCGTCCATGTAAGTTGCCGGTCCTCTGCCAGAGAGCCTTGGGTGCTGCCTTCCTCCAGACCATGTTTTTCAAAAGAGCCATTGCAGCAGAATCTTCTAGGCTGATTTTTCAAATGCAGATTTCTGGGCCTCATCCCAGACCCATCAATTAGAATGTTGTATGTGTGTGTGAGGGGGGCGAGGAACCAAGGAATCTGCACTTATACCAAGTACCACAGGTGAACTGCATGCCCACTGATGCTTGAGAACCATCGCCTTTGAGACTTCTGGGCACAGGGAAAAGTACATCCCATAATATCCCTAAAACCATGTACAGTGGCATTGAACTGCATGATAATCATATGATAGTTAATCATATGATAGTTTTAGCGTTTTTTATGTACACTGCACCATCACATCCATTGCCTAATTTGAGCCTAGAATAAATAACCTCGTGGAAGAGAAATTATCCTTCCCATTATACAGATGAGCAAACTGAGGTGCGGAGAGGTAAAGGACTGTGCCAAAGACCTCACAGCCAGTAAGCAAAGTGACCATCGTGGATTCTCTAACCTTCGGTGAAACACGTCTTTCTCTGTAGGATTTCCCCTAGGCCAGTGGTTCTTAGCCAGGGATGGGGGGGCGGGGGGTAGGGGGAATAGGAAGTGATTATACCCCCAGGGGACACTTAGCCCTCTCTGGAGACATTTTTGTTGTCACCACTGGGGTGGGGTGTGTTACTGGCATCTAGTGGGTGGAGGCCAGGGATGCTGCTCAGTATTCTACCATGCACAGGTCAGTCCCATCATACAGGAGCCCTGGCCTATGCATGCTACTCCATGCTCCCAGATTCTCCCCCAAGTTCACTGGGATGCTTCCTGAGACTTTTAGCACCGGGTTTACATGATCAGAGTAAGGCTCGGCATCCCTCCAGGTGCTGAAGGGAGAGTGGACTGGAATAAACACGAAATAAATGCTGGGAGCCCTGTTCAGGAAGCTAGTTTAATAGCTGCATGACCTTGGCCATCCCATCCCTCCTCTCTGAGCCTCAGTTTCCTCTTTGGTGGGACGGGGATGGAGGGATGAGGCTAAACGAGACTCCGCCTACTGCCTGAACACTGCTCTATGATCTAATTCTGTCTAATTTTCGGTTGTGCTGGGTGACCTCCTTTGGAACGGGAGATAAGATCTGAGAGGCTACCCTTGTGAAAGGCAGAGCTGTTGTGCGGTTTGGCGGGTCCATGCTCCCGCTGCATCAGCCAGATTTGCTCTACGCTCAAAAGGAACTCCCAAGGCAGATAATGCTTTGGTAGGAAATTGGATTGGAATTTAATTGATGGCCTGGGCAATATGCCACCTCCATTAAACTACCCTGAAAAGCCAGCTCATTGTTCTACACAGAAGCAACATGGCTTTGTTTGGATAATGCCATGTGTGTAAATTCAGTTTCTTCCCCACGGAGACCACTGCGAGCAGAAGCCTCTCTTTGGTGCCCGTGGGCCAGATGCGGGCCAGCCCCCTGACCGCCTTCTCACACATCCTGGCTGGGAGGGTCCTGAATTCAGCAGATCCTCCAAATCTAGCTCTTGTCTCTGTCCTCTCCAGCCCCCTTCCCTTCAGTCCTAGTGATCCCCTTCTGATCCACCCCCGGCGTTAAAACCCCTCCATGAATCACCATCATCTGTGCCAGCAATCCCAAGTACACTGTTCTGGGAGCTAAAGTGTGCCACTAAAGTAAGCTTAGAGATGCTTTCTTCTCTTGGACAAGTTACTATGCCCACCTTCATGGTACAGGCTCTGACACGTCCTGCTGCAAAAAGCAAATGTACCCAGGTTGATGTAAACCATGCTTCTCAAACCATTTGCACATGAATTCCCCTCCCAAACTCATTATTTATATCTTGTGTAATAGGCTTCCACAGAATTCCAGTCTAGGAAACACGGACCCACACACGGAAGTACAAAACCGTTAGTCTAAGTCTAGCATTCACAGCTCTCCATGGAAAGGTTCTTGAATACATTGCCAGCCTCATGTTCTATCTTTCAGCACTCACCCTACAGCCATTTCAAACTCCTTGACATTTCCCCAAATCCCGAGTTTTGGAAGGGCAGGCAGTAAAGTACAGTGGTTACAACCAAGCCTTGAGTTACTGAATCTACTGAATCGTATTTTTGCCATTAAATTAAGAGCTAGCAGTGGTTCTCAACCTTTCTAATGCCGCAACCCTTTAATACAGTTCCTCATATTGTGGTGACCCCCAACCATAAAATTATTTTCATTGCTACTTCATAACTGTTATTTTGCTACTGTTATGAATCGTAATGTAAATATCTGATATGCCATATGTGTTTTCCGGTGGTCGCGACCCACAGGTTAAGAACTGCTGGTTAGAGGGGAACCTCCATAACCTCTGTCTCCTTACCTGTGAAATGGGTATAAGAGCACAACCTCACATGGTAGTTGTGAGAATTAAATGAGCAGGTGTATGTACGGAGCCTAGAACACAGTAGACACTCAATGTGTTAGCTCTTAATTTAACTATATTGTTGTGACTTTGTACACACAATACCCTCTCTCTTCTTGGCCCTCTGGTGAACCTCTGCTCATCCTAAATGCCTTGGCCTTAACACTATCTCCCTGTAAAGTCTTTTTCACATTCCTCTGGAAGACATAAGCACTCCTTCCCCCATCTTCTTTCTCTCCCTCCCTCCCTTCCTTTATTCATTTAATTTAGTTGAGCCCTTGCTCCATGTCTGCTTCTCTTCTAAGCACTGGGGACAGAGTGGAAACTGGACTGACTTGGTCTCTGATCTCCTGGAGCTGAAAGTCTGGAAGGAAAGACAGATGTGAAATAAACAATGACACAGGAATGAACTGCAGCCAGGATGAGAGCGACGGGCACGCTTCCTGGCCCTCCTTTCTATTCTTGCTCTTAGGATGCTGCCTTTTCATGGCTTATTTTCAGACACCTCTCCCCCACCAGACAGGACTCCTTCAGGGAGCCGGAGAGCCAGGGCTCCGTGCACAGAAGATGCACCTGAAATGTTTACTGAATAAGGGCATGACCTGGGAGCAGCAAAGGTTGGGGATGACCCTCGTCCTTCTGTCCCCTTTGACCAAACACTGCCAGCTACTGGGACATCTACCACTCGGAATGAACCCAAACCCAGTCCCTGAAGGAGAAGAAAGAATGACCTGGTTTATTCTATTTGAAGAACTCAGAGTTCCCAGCGCCCTGGGTGCCTCTCAGAGCTCCATTTTTATTTCTTAAAGAAAAATAATAAACCAGGTTAGCGCTAAAGAAGATGAATAGGAACGGAGGCAGGCTCGCTGGCGGACTGCAGCTCTCCGAGGTGCTATCCTTGTCAGTTCCAACGAGAGGGGGAGAGAAAAGACACGATTCTTCAAATAGCTCTCCGCTTTTTGGGGAATATGTAATCGTCTCAATTAAAACACAGACCAGAATATTTAATGGCATGGAAATTGATTTTGATGCTATTTAAATAA
This sequence comes from Myotis davidii, assembly GCF_000327345.1. NCBI lineage: Eukaryota > Metazoa > Chordata > Mammalia > Chiroptera > Vespertilionidae > Myotis > Myotis davidii. Next base: position 1,830,712 of record NW_006289570.1, on the reverse strand, counting down.
TTTCCCCCAGAGAAAACGGGTATTACTTGGCCTCATTTGGTGGAAGCAATCATTTCCTTCCCAGCTCACAACTCGCGTGCAGGGGCAGATCTGAATTCGTGTCAGGCTCAGCGGAGTTTTCCAGGCGATGGGAAGGGGGAGGAGCCTAAGCCAAAGCCACTCAGGTCAACTAGAGAGGTGCACGGGGTGCAAATTTAAGTAAACTTGCCCTAATGGCAACATCACCTTCGGTGCCTCCCAGGGCGTTTCTGTAGGGAGGGCTTGTGTCCCTGGGCATTGTCTATGATGCCATTAAGAGTGGGGCTACGTGGAGGAGGGGTTAGTGATGTGTGATCCCACTGCCCTAAAAACACACCCAGTGCAATAAGAACGCACCACGTCCTGGAGGGTAGCCACGTGTCAGGTCTATGTTGCTCTTCTTGGGAGAGGAAATGAACTTGCATTTGCTACTCACTTGTACCCTGCTAGGCACTCACAGCTGTCCCATGAAAATTCCACATCGGAAATTATTATTGACAAAGGAAAATCCATGGGTGGAAAGCTAGGGTTAGCAAACCACAGCCCATGAGCCAGTCTGGCCCACCGTCTGTTATTATAAATAAAGTTTTATTAGAACTCAGTGCATTTTCTCTTTTACATATTGTCTACAGCTGCAAGGACAGAGTTGAGTCATTGTCTCAGAGACAGGACGGCCAGCAAAAGCTAAACTGTTTACTATCTAGCCTTTTACAGAAAAAGTTTGTCAACTTCTGGTTTGAAGGATGAATAGATGACGTTACCATTTCAGTAGTGAAAAGGAGAGAAAGGTAAAGTACTGGCGATTGCATGTGGTTCAATCTAATGCCCCATTTGGGGGTTAAACTCCAGAGATTGTGCAGCTTGTTTCATTCGCTTTCCTCATTTGTGTTTAAGATAAACAGAACTAAAGCTCAGAGAGGTTAAGTGACTTGTCTGAGGTCACACAGCTGGAAAGGGATAAGATCAGACACAAATTCACAAGCCCGACTCCTAGATAACTGCTACTCCTGCTCCTGGTGGCTCCTCCAGCAAGTCCTGACAGCATCTGCGCTCTGTTGTCAACCCCTGTGCTCTCGCAGTCACCAAAGATGAACATCCTCACTGTAGTGTTTGCCTGAGTAAATAAATGCAGCACCAGAGTCTGACAAGAATCCAGAATTGAAACGACCTTGAGTTTATTCTTCGTGTTACTAGCAGTACATTTTGAGATCGGAATTCTTGATCTGAGAGATGGCCTAAGGCAGTGATGGTGAACCTATGACACGCGCGCGTCAGAGATGTCACGCGAACTCATTTTTTTTGGTTGATTTTTCTTTGTTAAGTGGCATTTAAATATATAAAGTAAATATCAAAAACATAAGTCTTTGTTTTGCTATGGTTGCAAAGATCAAAAAATTTCTATATGTGACACGGCTCCAGAGTTAAGTTAGGGTTTTTCAAAATGCTGACACGCCGAGCTCAAAAGGTTCGCCATCACTGGCCTAAGGTCATCTTAGCTGTCCCTGCTGAAGGATTCTGAGTTATCTCAAAAACAATGTGGGGGTTTAAACAGGGGACAGGGTGACATTACTAAATTTGCAAAGATCACTAATTCTGGCGGGAGCTTAGGAAGGGGGCAAGGGTAAAGCAAAAGGAAGATGAGGCTTAGCTAACAGTGGAGGCGGAAAGGCAAACACAATTTAGGACAGATCAGCTTAGAGCCGAGAGGTCTTGGCAGTGCGTGGATTGGACATGGAGAGGGGATGGGGTGAAAGAGGAGGAGGTGTCAAGGATGATGCCCAGGTTTCTGTTGGACATGGAGAGGGGATGGGGTGAAAGAGGAGGTGTCAAGGATGATGCCCAGGTTTCTGCTTGAACATCCAGGTGGAGGGAGACTTGCCTAAGAAGGGAAGTGCTGAGCAAGGACTAGTTTGGGGAGGAGGATCCGACTGGTCATTTACCATGTAGGCCCCTGCAGGAAGGGGAAGCTGGCTATCTCGGGTGGTTGTTGGGAAGAATGAGATAGCATTTGTGCAGAGCTAAGCAAACAGTCTGTGTTCAAGTGCGCGGTTAAGACGGTGAAGGGATATCAATGCAGGAGGTGGAGAGAAGGTGCTTCTGGAGTCAGGGAGACCTGGGTTCAAACCCACGGTCTTCCACTTATTCATCAAGTGACCTTGGGTGCCTTATTGCACTGACCTGGGTCTTGGTTCATCATCTGGTGACTCGGAGACATGGATGCGCAGGCATGGTGCTAAGTGACTGACATGCCTGTTTCCCTTAACCTTGATCTGTGTCCTGGCAGGACAATGGGGCTCAGGGAGGAGAGTGGGACTGGGAATCCGGGCCCCAGGACTCTGTGGTGACTATGGTATCAGGTCTAATGCCCACCTCCTGGGTGGTTGTGAGGATGAGACCAAGCGATGGGCTAATAGGGTGTCTGGCACCCAGTAGACCATGGGCAGCCGGGAAGTAGTGCTTGGTTTCGAGTCCTTCCCATAAGAGTTTAGGGGGATCAGGGCTGGGTGCTCTTGAAGGCTTCCTGGAAGAGACTTCAGGTCTGAGACTGAATGGTAGTCACTCTAGTGGGAGAACACTGGGGAGAAGAGAAGACAGATGTAAAAGCTCTAAAATATGAGACTGACTAGTCATTCTGTGGATGGTAAAGGAACCAAAGTTCTCTGTTTTATGCTCAAGCCATGCCCTCAAAACCATCCCCTTATTGTGTTTATTGCTTTTGGGTTCTAGTGACCTCAGGCTGGTCTCTCTCTGGAGACAGCCTTCTCATGGCAAATAACTTGGGCTTCACATCTTGGGCTTTCAGTAGCCTCCTATCGCACTGTGCACTGCTGGTCCTCCTTGCCTCCATCTCGCCCTTTCTCAGGCAGCATTCAGGCTGTTTGCTTAAACATCACCTCGCAGATTTCTAGGCTAGGTCAGTCCCCATTTCGTGCTCCCCGAGCTCCCTGAGCTTCTAATTACTTCTTCAACCCCTGTCCTTCCCCCCAGGAGGGAAGCTTGAGTGTAGGGAGAATATCTGTTTTTACCAATTTAGTACCAACAGCTCTGAGACGGGCACATCCGAAAGGCTGAACAAATACTTGAATAAACGAATGAATGACTGAGTGTGCATAGCGCCTCCTGGTTCCTTTTGCCACATCTACATTATACATTTCCCTTCCTCCTCCACCCTCACTCCTGACATTTAGCTGAATCTCCTATCTACCACACACGTTCCTCCTCTCCCTAGATGGATGGTGGATTCTTTGGTGACCAGTTTACTATTCCTGGACTTTCTCTTTCATTCTTAGTACAATCCAGCTCCCTCCCCTGGAGAAAATCCGAATGGTTTCACTAGGTTTTCAAGACCCTCCCGGGCTGGTCCAAACAAAGCTCCCCGATTTTATCCCCTCTGACTCTGAACCATTTAGGCTGGCTCTTCCCCACCCTGGGACACCCTGGAACTCCCCTAGCTCCCTCTGCTGTTTCTCCTTGATCAATTCCACCTCTTCCTCAAAGCCAACCCAACCACCCCAGTTCCAATGGACCCCCCCAGAAATACCTATATCTGTTTAGTCTGAGCCACTCTTTTTTGTCATTTTAACCCGTTTTATCTGTGTCTACCCCACCATCCCAACTATATTCTCTGAAAGAAGGGGCCTCACTTGCGCCAACTTTGTATGCTTACAGCAGTGAGTGCTGTACGCTTTGTAGGCACATGCTACTAGTTGTAAGAAACGTCCAAACCTGAAGAGGATTTTTATGAGTTTATCTGAGCCAAATCCACGACATAGGCCAGGAAGCACGGCCTCAAATGCTCCAGAGGATAATAGTTTTGCAGCTTCTTTTATACATTTGAAACTAAGGAGGGAATGTAGGGTAAATTAAATGGAGGAAGCAACTCAGGGATGTGATTACAGGACAGTTAACAAGATCATATGCTCTCTTGAGGGTGGTTACGGATCCCTGCAAGGTGTGTTAACCTAGATGCACACCAACAATGGACAGGGCTTGCTTAAGGCAAAGATAAACCGTTCACTAAACAGTTATATGCCTGGGACATGACTACCCACCGTGACCTGTCCATTTAGGAATTTATGGCCAGATCACCCTGTGAGGTTACCTTCCATATGACCTCCACCCCCCCTTTTTTTATCCACACTATTTAGCCCCCATGGATAATATCCATTTCACCTGTAACTATTTGTTTAATGTCTGCCTTCCCCAACAGGTTATATGTTTCATGGGGGCAGGGAGCTGAATCATCTCCATACCCCTGGCTTCCTGATTCCTTGCAGAATAAGTGCTCAATAGTGTTTTTTTTTGTTTGTTTGTTTGTTTTTTGATGAATATACCAAATACATGCCTCCAACTGATGTTTATCTTTGCACTGTGTATATTTAAATTCCCATTTAGATCTCAAAGGATGATAAATCACGATATGGGGGAGGGGATGAGTTTACCACAGAAGTTCCCAAGGTGTGGGGAGGGGGGGCATTTTGTAACTGTTCAAAACATAATCAAACATTCATAAAATTAGATGCCTAATTGTCCATGCATAAGTCATGGCTCATTGTTTTTTCTTCAAAAGCACAGAAATCACAAACTTTTCATCAAGAAGTTAAGAGAAACTATGAGCACAAGGAGATATATGACAGACATGATCGGCGTTCCAGGATTAGAAGGTTACCTTGTGTATGCACCCCGTAGAATACTGATATTTCAGGACAACAGACAGCAGCTCACATGGGCACCTTTTCTAAATACAGGAGCTATTCCTGTAGTGGATATTGTGCCCTTAAGAGCTCCTCTCTCTGAGTTAAGACACTTCTATGTACCTCTCTAAGTCCAGTCTTCCCTCCTGACTCTGATATGTATATATTTTTTGCCATGCTCTGTTCTGCTGTGCCATTCTTTGTACTCAGTTTCTGCCTTTCCCTCGCCGCTATAAATCTATGCTTTTGGTCTTTCTTAGAACAGAGTAGACTTATGCTGTGAGCCCATGGGTTCCCTCACCTTTACCTGTACCTCAGACCACCCTTCAAGGCAAAAACTCTATTTTGACCATCATTACTGTAGACATAGGAGATCTGCCCCCAATTCTTTCCAAGATTGTCAAGAATAGAGGGAGATATCAACAATTACTATCCTGCACCTCTTGGTGCCAGCCATTTCATCCCCACAACCAAAACTCTTTTGTCTCTCTTGGGACAAAAATATAATTTTCTTCTCACTTCAGCTATTGTGGTAGCCCTATCTCAAGCCAGGAATTGGGAAGTCTTTCATTTCTGCTCCCTCCATATTCAATCAATAACAAAGTCTATGATTGCTCATTTTCTCACCTTTGCCAATCCTTCCACCCCTGCCCGGCCACACCCACTGGCCCAAGTTCCATCATCTTTTGCCTGGATAACTATCACAGCCTCCTCACTGTTGCTCTCATTCTTGTTTCTCCTCCCAAAAATTCTCCTTTCATGGCAGTTTTTCTAAAATTCAAATATGCAATAATATTTCTCTGCTTAAAATCCTTCAGACTTTACCCTCAGGTGGTTTAACTCCTTTACACGTTGTGTAATAAGGCCCTTCAATTCTGTACTCCCCCTGAGTACCACACCAGATCCTTTATAATTCAATAACCCAACTGTACAGAATTACATATAAATAGCTAGATAAATGTAGTATAAGCATAGTGGTTAGTTCTATCATTCCAACAGCCAGACTGCCTGGGTTTAATAGCTGTATGTCATGTTCTTGTACCAAGTTTCCTCATTTAAAATAGAAAAAAAATAGTAGTGTCTACTTCAGAAGGTAGTTGTAGTGTAAATGAGATAATTAGTACAATGGCCTTAGCACAGTCCCCCTTTTATTCTCATAAACATGCTGCACTATCTGTGCTTTGGTTCATGCTGATGCTTTCCCCTCTCTTCTTCACCTGGTTAATTGCTAACTCCTCCTCTTCAACCCTCAATTCAGGAAGTACCTCTTCCAGGGAGCCTTTTTGGGTTCTTAGGCTGGTTTAACAACTCCCTGATCCCGGATCACTTCTCAAACTGATTCAAACCATGTGAGCTAGGGGCTGTTTCTTTTCCTTCTCCATCCTCAGTGCCTGGCATAGGTGCCACCAGTCGCATGAATGGATATGTAAGGAAATTTGCTATAAGCCTGTCTATAGAGCTATCCTTCAGTATCCTTGGGGACTGGTTCCAGAACCTCCCTTGGATACCAGAATCTACAGATGCTCAAGTCCCTTATATAAAATGGCGTAGTATTTGCATGTAACCTACACACATCCTCTCGTATACTTTAAATCATCTCTAGATTACTTATAGCACCAAACACATTGTGAATGCTATGTAAATAGTTGTTACATGTGTTGTTTAGGGATAACGACATGAAAAATGTCTGTATATGTTCAGTACTGACGCATCACCATAGACCTGATCCACAGTTGGTTGAACCCGCGGATGCAGAACCCGTGGATGCAGAACCTGTGGATAAAGAGGGCCGGATGCTTTTCAAAAGTTGAAGCTGCACCTTCTCCTGGTCCCCCTCCCACAGCTCTCCACCCCGACCTGGGCAGAGTGAATGCTTACAAAAGACTTTTTAGCTCGACTGAATTGGGAATGACGGGCTCATTCCCAGATTCCTCGAGTGGTCATCTTGATGGGGAGCGAGGGTGGCTGGCTGGCAGGTGCAGGCCGATAAAGCGGGCCCGAGTTGGTATAAGCCATTTATTCTCCTGAAAGAACTAAAGCTAATCTTTCAGAGGCAGTCTGGTTGGATTCTTGTTTCTAATACAGATGTTATCAAGGTCTTAGATGTGATAAACTCCTCGGGGGTTTTTATAAGACTCTGAGTGCTGCCTGGAGGTTAAATGCCTGTTCTTCTCAGAGTCCCAGCCACTCCCCCCAGATCAGCAAAGCTGCAGACAGTCACTGCAGGGGAAAAGCCAGATTACCCTCGCAGGTGGAGAGGAACCCAGACGGGGACCCTCTGCACCACCTGGTCCCTCTCCCCGTGGCTGCCCCTCCTCAGTCTTCAGATGTCAGCATAAACATCACTTCCCCTGAAGGGTCTTCTCCAGCCACCATAAATCACGAAGTCCTTAATTTAGCCCTGGCAAGTGTGACTCAGTTGGTTGCACTGAGAGGTGGCCAGTTCCTGGTGAGGACACATGCCTGACACGCCCAACTGAAGTGGGGGTCGCAGACTCAATCCCCAGTCGGGGGCGTGCAGGAGGCAGCCCATTGATGTTTCTATCGATGTTTCTCTCTCCCTTCCTCTCTTTCTCTAAAACTCAATAAAAAACATATTTAAAACAAGAGCCCTTTGGCCATTTTGGGAAAATGCTTTCATGGAGGAAACCTACTTTTCATTCATGTGGGGCTCTCTTCCCCCCTCAGCTGGCTCCTCACACACTCCGTTCATTCACGTGTTAGTTTATCTCCCTGTCCCCTGTATGCCTTGGTTATTCTTTTATCCACACCTCCCTTTCACCCCTTAATACCCTACCGCTTATCTGCTTCTCACTCTTCACCTAGTCTGCTATTCATTTCCCCCTTTTCCACCTTTTTGCTCACTCTCCTCATTTTTATCTTTGCTCATTTATTTTCCTAACTTGCTTTGCGAGCAGGTAGGGCGGGAGAAGGATTACTGAGACAATACTGGTAGGCCTTTGCGTGGAACTCTCTCCCTCCGTTCCCCTCGCAATCCTCCGCGAGGCTTCAGTTTCCCCATCACTTCCTTGATCTCAAACCCGCCTCGTGTGCTCCTACAGCCCCATGGATCTCCCAGGTGTAACTTTACAGCGATTTTAAATCATAGGATTACTGTTCATTGATCTCATTTGACCCCATGAGGGCAGGGGCTCTGTCTATTTTGCTTCCATTGGAGTCCAGCGTCTAGCACCGTGCCTGCCCCTGTGTTGAATGAACACTGGGAGCTTGGACACCTATGTCCACTCTTCCCTGTCTGCCTCTGGCAAGATCCTGGTGACTGACAGACATGGAAGGGGCAGCCCGGGACTCTTCCCCAGTGACTGGGAGCCTAGATGGACTGCGAGATCGTTTAGAAAGACAGAGACAAGCCTAGTCCCCACCATCGTGGCAAAAGTTATTCTCGGTGGTCAGCATTCATTTCTCAAGTTGGCCCAGGTTTACAAAACCCACAGAAAGGCAGCGAGCATCCTATGCGGCCTTGTTCGGGGCGGGTGTCTCCAGGCATGACTGTGAGGGCCGTTTCCCATCCGTGTACAAGGAGATGGAAGGTATGGGCTGGCCATCTTCTTCGTTAGGGACACCTCTCAGGCTGTGAAATCCCAAGCCTTCTGATATTTATACGTCGGAGGGGATTGTGGGTCTGTCTCCAGGCCTCTCGGGGATGGTGGGGGGAGCTGCTGGGGATTGGCACAGACTTCCTGAAGCATTCACCAGGCTCCTGGGAGGAACAGAGGGCAAGCCTGCAAATGCAGATGCTGGGCCTTAGGTACTAACGCCTTACGATGCCTTTATACTCCTAGGCCAGAGGCAACTGGGCAGTGGGAGAGGCCTCTGTGCTAAGCCTAGTGCCCCCTACGCTCTCAGCAAAGTGTCCTTCAGGGCTGGACTGCACGGGCAGGCTCCACAGGCGGCCTCATAGCTGAGGCAAGTGAACTGCACAAAGGCTTTCCCACCAGCAATGAGCTGGGAGGATCAGGGAGCAGAATTGTGAGCCCAGAAAACAGCCCTCACATTCATGCCTGGAGACACCCACCCCGAACAAGGCCGCATAGGATGCTCGCTGACTTGGCAGCTGTCCACTTTCAGCTCTAGGGAGCTGTATTCCTGACCTTCCGCAATATGACCCTGACACTGACCTCCCTTCACAAGTCCCCCCAGACAGGACAGATGCTCACTTCTTCCCACCTTAACGCTAGTTGGGAGTGGAGGTTAATAGGGATGCCACTGACTTTGAAGTGTTGACCATGAGCTCAGCACTCTGTTAGGTGCTTCATAATGTACGTTATTTTTATTGGGCGTATTTCCCTTCTTTCTTTCCTTCCTTCCTTCCTTCCTTCCTCCCTCCCTCCCTCCCTTCCTTCTCCCCTCTCTCACTGCCCCAATGCCAGCTATAGCTAATGAGCATCTTTATGCACACAAGTTTTGCTACCATGGAATCCATTTCTGGGCACAAATTCCCTGGAATGGAATTCTTCGGTCAGAGGACATGAAGAATTTTGCAGCCCTCACTGAACAGAACTACCATATTGCTTTCCTAAGGGGTCTTTCCAATTACAAGACATCCGGGCTTACCAATGTTACAGTAACCTTGCTGGCACCCGGTGTTATTGGTTTAAACATTTTAAGCTGATTTAGTCAATGTAATGTGGTCCCTCAAGGGCACTCTCAGATGCATTGACTTGACCTCTATGAAGGATGACTGTTTTCTGTGAACTTGCCACTGGTGGTTCATGATGGTGAACTCTTTAATTATGTGCTCTATCTATTTGTGTTTTCTGGTCCAGATTTTTAAAAGGATAACTTTGAATGAATTATATTGTAAGTCTGTTTATTGAATCTTTTTATTTCATTATTGCCCATCTCAGAAACCTTTCCAAATAATTTTTTTTTCATGAAAATGTGATCCTGCTGACCTATCTGTCTGTATGCTTTATACATACACAGGAACCCAAGAACTAATGTTTGTCCCCATGGGGGCAATACAGACCTTCTTGAGAATGTAGGCAAGTAACTAAATTCCACTAAATTGTTCCATTAAGTGATAATGAGCACATGATCATGAACTAAATAATAATTCAACTAAATACAGCAAGCATTTTCTGGGCATCTATTATGTACGAGCACTGAGCTAGGCACTGGATTCAAACATGAAGTCAAGGTCTCTGTACCTTTCCTTCTGCCATTTTTTAAAATATATATTTTTATTCATTTCAGAGAGGAAGGGAGAGAGAAACATCAATGATGAGAGAGATTCATTGACCTCTGCACGCCCCCGACTGGGGATGGAGCCTGCAACCCTGTCATGCGCCCTGACAGGTAATGGAACCAGTGGCCTCTTGGTTCCTGGGTGACGCTCAACCGCTGAGCCACACCCGGCTGGGCTCTTCTGCCATTTTAAATGCCAACAGATGAGGCGGTTGAGAAAGGGCATTGTAAGGGGGAGAGGAGGGTCAGCCTGAAGTAAGGTCTGGGCACGGTGCAAACCCACAGACAGACGACAGGAGCAGCAGCAGCCACAAGCAGGTGGGAGGTGTGTGAGCAGATGTGTTCCTACAAGAGCGAGGTGGAGCCTAGGGTTGCGATAAGGCCAGGTAGCCTGTAGTTTCCTTGCCACGAATGACAGCCAAGCAAGCCCAGGGGTGAGGCTTTCCACTCCACAAGCCCCTCTGCGCAGTCCCAGGGGGACAGCCCCTCTGCAGGGGACGCCGACTCTATTCAGGCACGTGGATGCCATGGCGAGAATCTACCCAACAGGCCTGAGATGAGCCAGCAATGGCCATATCGCCATTTTACAGTGGAGAAAACCGAGCCTTGAGGAGGCAAAGTGTGTGGATCTAAAACTAGCGGAGGCAGGGATGGGACTGGAATGCAGAGCCGACTCCAAGCCTCCCTCTACCCCAGCCCCGGACTCCCAACTCAGGATGCCTGACTCTCCCCAGTCACCACTGGCCCTGGGGGAGGTCCTGGGGGAGCCCCTGGGGACGCAGCGCTGAGTAAGAAAGGTGCAGGCTCCAGCAGGGCTCAGGTCCCCAGGCTGGGCAGCCGCACAGCAGCTTCGGCTGCTGGGCTGTGTGTGCTAAGCTTGCAGGAGCATCTGCCCCGTGGGGTTCTTGGCCTCCAAACCAGATTCCCTTTTCACGTGCTCACCAACACCGAGTAAAACAGAGTGGGCGTTTTAGGCACCCTCAACCAAACCTTCAGTTTTCAACTCTGAGAGCCCCAGCCCCAGTGCCAATCACCCCATGTCCTTCTAGAAGCAGGAGGCAAGCTGCTTCTCCAGGGCGGGCCTGGGACACATGAGGTAAATAAGAGTCAGAATCCTATGTCCGGGACCTGGATCAAGCGCTCAATGGGCTGTGCAACCACTCTGTGCCTCACCTTCTCAACCGTGAAAAAGAGGTGATTACAACAATCTAAACGCCCACCGTGGCTTCCACTTACTCAGTACTTAGGGCTTTGAGGTACGAACGTCACCGTTCCCATTTTACAGATGAGGACATTGTGGCTTAGGGAGGTAGCACAGTGATGTTGAGCCCAGGGGCTTTCTAAGTATTTGGGTGACCATGTCCCACTGATCCCACCTCTGCCTCCTCTCATCCCATAAGACCACATCTTAACCAATTTCCAAATAAGGCCACATTGTGAGGTTCTGAGTAGACATGAATTTTTGGGGGGGGGGTTGAGGGGGGGAGAGGGCGGTGGGGACTTATTAACCAGGGAGAGAGGAGTGGCCTGTGCCTGGAAGTGGCAGAGCTCAGAGGTGAACCCAGAGTCTGTGCTCTTAGCTACTCCACTAATAACGTAACGGAGACCTCCCAAACCAACTTCATGAGGTTTGCATGAGCAACGCCCCCATCTGTCTGATGGAAAAACTGACCCCAAGCGGGTCATGACGAGACGCTTTGGAAAATGGGTTAGAAGCTCCGAAGTGCTGTGCCCATGAAGGGGGTTATTAATACCCTCATTCAGAGCAGCAGCCACCATAGACGCTAATTGTCGCTACCCATTACAGATCCAATTCCGCGAAAGAAACATTTCCAGGCAGTGGTGCTAAGTGCGCAACCAATATTATCTCATTTAATTCAATTAATGACAACCACTCAGGAGACACTGCGTGGGATTCATGGACTCTGTTGGGAGGAGGAGCGCTAGCAGGTTTGAAACGTGGATGCTCTCGCATGTTGGAAATCATCTTTTTTTTCCCCTCTTTTGGGTGTTGGTGAGTAAAAAGGAAGGCAGAAAAACTGGGGCCAGAGGCAAAGATGAGGCTTTTCAGTTGAGAGAGAGACAAGGGAGGGTCTG
>NW_006289570.1:1805356-1818551 GCF_000327345.1 Myotis davidii | reverse complement strand
CCCCCCGCCTTTTCTTTCTTCCTTTCTCCTTTCTTCAACAAATGTTGAGTGTCAACTCTGTGCCCAACAGTTGTTAGGGCAGTGTTCGGCAAACTGGGACTGGAATGCAGAGCCGACTCCAAGCCTCCCTCTACCCCAGCCCCGGACTCCCAACTCAGGATGCCTGAGTGTGGCTCTTCCACAAAATACGTCCGGGCGTGCACGTACAGTGCGATTGAAACTTCGTGGCCTCACTCAACGGGCCAAAGAGCCGCATGTGGCTCTTGAGCCACAGTTTGCCAACCACGGGGTTAGGGGATGCGAATACAGCCCTGAACTAAAATGGCCTACGAGGGCGCTTTTCTACAGGAGCAGGGGCTGCCTCTTATAAGGGTATGAACTCAGGATTCTCAGTGATGTAGGGCCATCTAGGGTGGAGATGGACATTCAGTGCAGACCTGGTGGGAACTCAGGGATCGGAGATCTGGGTCAATGATTAAGATGAAGACAAATGAGTATTTGAGGATTAACTTGCTAAAACAGCCTCAGCACCCCCGAGCAACCCCGGCTTGATGTATGGATAATACAGAGTTTAATTTGAACTCTATTCATGTAACTCTGTCTGAAGGAAGATAAAAGGGTATTGCATTGTCTGCGTTGGTATGATAATTTCATAGTCTCAACTAAGTGGAATATGTACAGGACTCAGTATCTTTGCACCAGGGATCAACAGTCTAGGGCTTATAATAATGGTACTAATGGTAGCAATAATATGGCGAGAGCAGCAACACCAAGAATAATCATTATCATCATCATCAAGCTAAAGAACCTGCAGTGCCTAGGAAATGGGCCAACATCCCCATATGGTGCACGAAGAGAGGGAGAACGAAAAGAAAGGAAGTGACTTTCTCAAGGTCACATGCCAATCAGTGGCCGGCCTGGGCCTGCCCTGGTATCCTGGCCCCCAATGCCAAAGAGAATGGTGACCACTAACGTTTTGACTCGCCTTCCCTGGAGCAGGCATCGGACGGGGAGCTTGGCAAACAGAACTGCAAGTCACCACAAGGACACCGAAGGGAGACCATGTCAGCCCATTTTCCAGATGCCTTGAGGCCCCACGGTGTGGAATACAAGCCAAGGGGTAAAGGTGGGCTTGGGAGGGTCCCTGCCCGAAGTAGGAAGGAGGAGCCTGCGGTAGGGGTTCAGGGGCACTTGGAGGGCACCCTGGTTCCACCAGAACAGCTTTGCCTCGACTCCCTCCTCCTCCCTTCCCAAATGTACAGCGTCCCCCTCTTTCTAAAGCCAGGCTTCAGCTGCTGGGGATGTTGGCTTCAAGGTCCATGGGAATGATGCCTGGGGAATTTGCAGAGCTACCTTGGCGACGGGCAAGCAAAGGTTGCCATGGAAACCCTTCATCCCTTTCCAGACCTGCAGCCTGTTCTCTCTCCCGACGCGCCATCCCCCACCTCGCCCCCACACAGGAGCAGGGTCGACCAGAGAGCCCCAGATAAAGGAAGGTTGCAACTGCCGGCCTTCCTTTCAATGCTCACTGACCTTCTGCCTCTGGCCTCCCTCAAATCCATCCTATACGTGCTGCCCAAGTGATTATCTCTTGTCCAGTTCAAACCATGTCATTGCCCAGCTTAAAACCTGCCACGGCTCCGCAATGCCGGAAGGAGCAGGAACGGACAGCCGCATGTGGTATTTATACCCCCCCTCCACACACACACACAAATAGCTGCACACCAGGATTAAAATCCCACCAGCCCGTGGGCTCCAGGAGGGACCAGGGCTGTCTGTTCATCATTGCTTCCCTGGTGCCCACCACAATTCCCAGCTTACAGTAAGCACCCAGGAAGGAGAAAAAAAGGAAAGAGGAGTGAAAAAGTGGAAAATGTGAACTCCTTTACCCTCAGCAGACTCTGCTTCAGCCCTGTTCATGAGACAAACTGAAATTCAATGTCAGGGGGAACACTGTGTAAAGTATATGATTGTTTAGCCACGATGGTGAACACCTGAAACTACTACAAAATAATACTGAATGTAAACTGCATTGGAAAAATAAAATTAAAAAAAAGTCAACACCTTCCTCCAAGTTCCTCCTCCAAGATGAGGCAGGTCCACACCACAACTCTTTCTGTCAAAGTCCTACCCATCCTTCGAAGGCTCAGCCCAGCCACCACCACCTCCAGGAAGACTTCCCTGATGCCCCATTCAGAATGAAAGCCTCTCTATTCTAGAGCTCACTGAGGCGAGCTGTGTGCACAGAGCTCCTCCTCCTCTCCTCTGTCAGTCCTTTGAGGTTAGGGAGCTTGTATTCTTCATCCCTGGGTTTCCCGAGGACTAGAATTTAATACCACAAGGTGCCCAGGAAGCAAATATGTCCCCAATTTATTTGCCTCAAAGGCCATTGTGATTCTCCATCATTCCAGGGCTTCTTAGCCCAGCTCATGCTACGGCGAGGTTCACAGCAGCACACATGCACAGCGTGGCCTGTGGGCCGCTCTGCTGATTTTTTTTTCCTCTGGGGCTTTAATGGATTCAACGGAATCACCAGACAAGTCCTCTGATGAACTTCAGGGCTCTCTCCTCCTCTTTTTTCATTTCCCCGCTTCTGTCTTTGCCCCTTTGCAATCTGTTCTCTATGCGTCAGCTACAGATCCTTATGAAACCGAAATCACACAAGGTCACTTCATGGCTCAAAATCCCCTGATGCCTCTCCCTGTTATCCTGAGTAACAGCCAAAGCCCTGGTCTCTGAAAGGATCAGCTGCCTTATCTTGCCAATCTCATCACCTCTCTCCCTGCCCCTGCAACCCAGGGATGCTTGCTGTCCTTTGCACATCCTGAGCTTGACCCCACCTCAGGGCCTTTGCACGTGCTCTTCTCTTAATCTGAATGCTAATCCCCAAGCTAAGCTCTGAGATTTTCATCAAACACAGGCTGTGCCCAGCATGACCTCCAAGATAAACCCCAGAGTAATCATGTTGATTCCTAAAACGCTTTCCAGTTCTGTGGGCACCTTCTGCCCCAGGGTTATGGGTGGCCCTTGCCAACCAACCAACAAGCTTGAGAAGTACTTAGTCATGATCTTGGTTCTCTAAACAAGAAAGCACGGGCTCAGAGAGGTAGAGAGGTTTACCCAGCCAGAGGGGACTTGGCCACAGAATGAGACGGCCCGGGGCCTGAAGGTTAGCAGAGTAAGGATGTGTTTATGGAGCGCCTACTGTGTGCAGTGAGCCGCTGCACTGGGCATGACAGGTGTCGCCGGTGGACTGAGACAGGAGTGGGAGAACGAGGCAGCAGGAACCCAACAACCAGTTTGGGCAGCAAGTCTGAACACCAGCTTTAGGGAGAGCAGTGTGATATGTGCAAGTGACTTCCGCTCTCTGAGTCCTGGGGGGAGGCATATGTGTCCCTTATAACGTCCAGATAAGTCAGTTTCCCACAAGCCTCTTGGGTCTGATGGTTGTCATTAATGTGCACCAGGTCCCTGAACACACGATTAACCTTGGCATCTTGCTGTCAAGACCTCCAGGGAGCCAGGCTCATGCCCTGGGCCTCCCGTGTTCCTTGTGCCCAGGCACGCGTGGCATCGGAGCCTGTGACGCTGACAGAGTAAAGCCAGCCTGCGGCACAAGACACGGGGGCTCCTCTTAACACAAGACGGGGGGAGTCCGCAAGCCCAAAAGCTATTTTTAAGGAAAAGTGTTTGTTTTTAAAATATCATGAAATGGTTATTACCGACCTTTATTTATTTTTTTTCTCCTGCCTTTTCCCCAAGCAGGTGCAGCGAGATTAGTGGTAATTTAAAAAAGCAGGATTGCCTCTGTGTCAATTTCTTGCTAATGAGCAAAACACACCATGTAATTGCTATGTATTGGAGGAGACAACAATACGTTTTCGGCGGCTGTTTAATATGCCCGGGCTCGTTTGAGCAGCTGTTCTGAGACTCGTTTTCCAAGACGGAGGAGTCAAGCCCAGAATGAGAAGGTGACGGTCCCTTCCTCTCTCCTCCATCCAGGGCTGGTTCCCTGGGAGGGCGTACGGCAAAGCCACGTGCACGCAGCACAGTCGGTGCTAGCTTCTGGGAGGCGGATCACATGGGTCGCCTCAAAACCAGGTGGGGCAGCAAGGAGAGGGGTGCAGGCATGTCCCCCTAATTATCAGACCACGCACCAATCTCTGGACCAGAACAAAGCCTTATACTAGTAATTTTGCTTCATGATCACGCACCATCACACACTTCAAAACCAGCTAAAGACACGTTAAAAGATCTTGCCTGGCGAGTATTAGCCCACCCGCCGTATTCACCAGACCTTGCCCCTTCAGATGACCACTTGTTCCGATCGATGGCACACGCGATTTCTGAGCAGCACTTCAAAACGTACGAAGAAATGAAAAATTGGGTCTCTGAATGGTCTGCCTTGAAACAAGAAAAGTTCTATTGGGACGGTCTCCACAAATTACCTGAAAGATGGGGGAAATGTGTAGCTAGCGATGGACATTACTTTGAATAAAGCTATTGATGTTTCTCTTGAAATTATTGTGTTTTGTTTACAAAATCCACATTATTAACAGGTGTACCGGTTATCCACATTATTAACCATTTCTGTTGCTGTTGTTTTCCCAAGGAGTTGATTTGGGCAGGACCAGAGGACAGGGAGGCCCTGCATCTCACAGAGGGTGGTGGGTGCGGTGCCTGGGGCCCCCAGGTCTCTGTAGCATTGGGTGACAGTGCCCGCAGTGATCAGGTCCCCAAACTCCCAGTACATGTGGTGGGGCTTGGGTTCACGTCTGGTCCCACTAGCCACTAGCCCCAGTTTCTTCCTCTACAAACTGAGGATTACCAAAGTCCTTTGTGGACTTGTGGATAAGATGATGGTCTGTGAATGCCATTCAAGAAACAAGGGGCAGAAGCCTGACTGTGTTCAGGAAGGCCCTGAGTGAACTTGGCCAACCAGCAAGTGCTTACTGACCACCTACTATGTGCATGACATTAAGGTGCGTGCTGGGATGGGGGTCCTACTATCACAGCTAGTGGGCACGCCCACCAGACTTTCTGTAGTTTGCACCCAGCTGTTAAAACATCAGGGTCTGGGTCTTGAGAGGCAGGATTGCTCAATGGTTAGCGACAGCCATTTGGGTTGGATGGGACTGGTTTGAATCTTGATTCCTTCCTCACTGCAGGGGCCTCAGTCAAGCAACTAACCCCTCTCAGAGCTTCTGCCTCACCATCTGCAAAACCCAGGGTAAAAATAGGACCTATCTCCTTGAGCTATTGTGAGAATTAAACAAAATAACTTATGCGAAGGCTGGCTCACTGTCAGTGCCCGATAAACAGCCGGTACCACTCTTTTCGCTGGGATTGTTAGGGACGCAGGGCCTGCATTTTACTTTCTTGGGCATCTGTAAGTCATTAGGACGTAGCCTGGCTCGTGGCAGGTGCAATTGCACGGCTTTGAAGTAAACGAAGGCGCGATTGAATGAATGCCATCTTGTCACCGGGCCATCTTTATAAACGCGGTTCCCCAACTTTTCGCTTCTCCCAGATGGAGCTCATATTTTTAGCTTTGACGCCCCCTTCTGTGTTTCCCCTCTTGAGAGCTTTGCCTGATGGAAGCCCATAGTAGGTGCTTATGAAATACTAGCCGACATGCCTGCATGTCACTTGGATTAAATGCTGTCAAGAATACAGCCTTGACATCCACAGCACGGGGCCCAGAGCCGCTCTTAAGCCACCTTAGCCCTCCTGCCCTCTGGACTGTGTCCTGTCCCCCGATTGATAACGGGGACCTGGGTTACGTAAGTCCCTGTCTGTCTGTCAGGAACCCACCTCTTCTGCTTCCTCCCAGGCCCTGGGGCCCATCACGCATTATCCCGGGCTGCAGGTTGGGTGGTGGAAAATGAATATTCTGGCTGCTTCTCAGTTTCCAGATTGATTGGGGACAAATGGGAACTCGGCCCCCTCAACCAATCACCCAAGGCAGTCAGCTGTAACTAGGTGTACAGTTAAACAGCCGGCGTGTGAAATAGCACGCCTGCACTCTGCTGATTAAAACAAATTCCAAATCGCTGTTCCCCCCCGCCACCGGCTTGGAGGCTTGGGAGCAGATGGGGCGGGGTGGAGGGCACCTGGGGCCGCCTCAGCAGCCACGATCGTTCATCATGGCGAAGTGATAAGTCATCTAGTTGCCTGGTTTTATGACTCAAACAATAAGAATAACACTTTAGCAGTATTTATGTTGTGCTAAACGCTTTATGTGTATTAGCTCCTTGTATCCTCCCTGCAAGGCAGGTCCTATCATGATAGCCATTTTGCAGATGAGGAAATGGAGGCACAGAGAAGGGCAACAACCTGCCGGGGTTCACCCAGCCAGTAAGTGGCTCCAGCGCCCACTCGGACATCTTTACAATGATAATTCCATTTGATCCTCATGGTAATCCTATGAGGTAGGAACTTGGTTATCCTCATTTGACACGTGGGGAAACAAGGCTCAGGGAGGTGCAGTCATGCCTCAAGTGGCCAAGTTGGGGGTTGAACCCCGGTCTGTCTAACTCAAGATCACCCTCGCTGGAGGGCTTTTAGAGCGCCCCTGGGAGCACAGTCAGAGAGAGCCTGGGTGGTCGGTGGCAGTCTCTGTGCGGAGTCCTGGAGAGGCGGGAGATGAATGGGAGGGGCTGGTGGAACCTTGGGAAATGCCCAAACCACCCCAAAGATCGTACGTCATTCAGGCATGAGCAAGTCTTGGTAACACCAACGTTCTCAAGCAATTAGACGGTCAGCCCCTCTCGGTTCAGCCCAAGACCTGTGGGTTGGCAGTTGCGACTCTCCAGAGATGAGCCGTGTACCGCACTGCAGTCTGTCTTCACGCTCCGAGTGTAATCAGGGCGCGGTGACAAGCCTAACGGCTGGGGAGATAAAGCACTTTCCCCACGTCAACTTGAAGGGATTGTCATCGCTGAGGAGCTGCTGGGACGGAGGAGGCCACCGGAGACTGAGCCATCGAGGGGCAGGTGTGACTCAAATGTTTCTCCTACAAAGGGGACCCAGGGGGCAGGATGGAGGGTCAGGGCCAGGAGGCACCTCGGGAGTGAGGAGAGCACGGCCCAGGCCACACGCCCAACTCCTCGGGCTTCCTTACGGGGCTTCTCTGTTTCCTGGCTGCCACACAGCTTTCCTCTAGCGCGGCTTCTCTTCTTTCTCGGCTTTGCATCCTCCCATGGCTCCCGCATGGCCCTCGGGATAAACACAGATGCTTTTCAATGACATGGGTGGCCCTCTACTCTACACAGAACTGCTGTAACCCCAGAGGGCCCGCTTGGCTTACGCTCCAGGCCTTTGCCGAACCCATTTTCTTGCTTAAGAAGGTCTCCTCTCTCTTCCTTGATTTGGAATGCCTTCCTTCCTTTTCACCTGCATAATGTCTCTTTATCTTTGATATTCAGTGGAGGTGTTACCGCTCCCAGGGAGCCTTCCCAGAATACATCCAGCTGTTTGCTGTCCCCGCCCCACCACCATGCTCCCATCACATCTCATTGGCTTGCCTCTTTTCCTCTCTGGCCTGGCAACTCCCAGAGGGCAGTGGCTCAGGCTGTACCTTGTGTATCTTTGTGTTCCTAATGCCTACCTAAGTGCCCGGCTCATGGTAAATATTCAGTACATGTCTATTGAAGACATAAATGAAAAATTTCATGAATAAATGAATGCCTACATGGATATGCTGTGACAGTGGTTCTCAGCAAAAAGTTTGATTTTGCTGGCAGGGGACATGTGGCAATGTCTGGAGACCTTTTTTGTTTGTTTGTCATGACTTGTGGGGAGAAGGGGGAGAGTGCTATTGGCATCCAGTCCATACCGGGGCCAGGGATGCTATCAAATATCTTATAATGCACAGACATAATCTCCCCAGTACGTTTATAATCCAGCAAGCATACAAGAGCAACAGCTGAGAAACTGCTGGAGAACAGAATAGAACAGGAACATCCATGTAGCCTTCTCTGATGCCACAATCCAGGCTCACTCTGCTGCTTCTCTCTGCTGCTGCAATTTCCATCACCCTGTCCTAACATTATTTGTACACTAGAGGCCCAGTGCATGAATTCTTGCATGGGTGGGGTTCGGCCGGCCCACCCTGATTGGGCCTGATCGGGGCCAGGTCAGCTGGGGGAAGGGGCCACAGGAGATCAGCAGGCCAGCCCCGCCCCCAATGGGGTGGAGGGGCTGATCGGAGCCATAGTGCACATCAAATCAAGCGGTTGTTCCAGTCGTTCCGGCATTCTGGTCTCTTGGCTTTTATGTATACAGATGTGACTGTCTCTTCTTCAGTCTGAGGACAGGCGGAGTCCTAACTGCCTTTGTTTCTCTGGTGCTTGGAGAATAACGAGTGGTTTATGAAATGCTTGGGGAAATAAAAATTCAGAAGCGGGACTGTTGCAGCCACCAAGTCCACAGTGGGGCTTCCCCACCTTCTGGGGGACCACGATTGCTAGACGCCCAAGGGTGCACATAGCTCCCAGCCCAGTCATGACCTGACAGGGAGGAGCAGGGCTGTTCTGGGCTGTCAGTGCTTTGTCCTTGACTTTGCTGCCAAGCCAGAGAGCAAGACGTTCTCCCAATGAGCACGTCAACTATCAAGCTATAAATTAAAAAGGAGGAAAAAAACCCTGCTAATTCTGACCCACTCTATTTTTCTCTCGCAGCTGCTGGGGAGAGAATGCACTGTGACTTTCAGATGGAACATTTCTTTGGCTGAAGTTCCCCTCGCTCTGCTGCCTGGTCATTTCCCTCCTCCAGGGTCCAGCCTGGATGGAGCCACGGGAGAGTGGGCTCTGGGATTATGCAGACCTGGGTTCAAATTCTGCCTCCAGCCTGCTGCTTTGTAACCTTGCCTCCCGGAGCCTCAGTTTCCCCACCTGGAGAACCCTAACTTCTGAGCAGTTCAGGAAGGCACATGGCCTTCGGGGCTTCTACTTCAGCACCACTCAGGTGCCCACAGAGGATCTGAAACCGTCTGCAGGATGTTGGTTCTTAGCTCCAAAGGGAGGCAGGGCTGCTGGTCCTTGGCAAAGGAGCTTCCCCGTTCCTGGCCCCCGGTCCACAGCCCCTCCCCTCAATGTTCCCTTTAAACCTTTAGAGAATATTAACACTTGGACTTGTCCAGGATAAAGGGCCTCCAACATCACTTAGGCATGCAACTCCCCCACTGTGCACACGAGGAAACTGAGGCCCAGGGAGGGGAGGGAGCTTAACTAGGCTGCACAGGAGGGCTGCATTCTCTCCTTTATATTAATAATGATGACATCTGCCACTTAGGAAGTGCTTACTCTCGTGCCAGGCACTGAATTATCTTAACACCCTGGGAGGAAAAAAAAATACCCATAAAAGGAAAAAATCGATAAATTGCACCTCATTAAAATGAAGAGCTTCTGCTCTCTGAAAGACGCTGTTAAGAAAATAAAGACAAGCCAAGATGGGGAGAAACTATTTGAAAATCTCATAGCTGATAAGGAATCAGATCCAAAATATATAAATAATCCTCAAAATCAATAGGAATAAAATAAGCGACCTCCCAAAGTGGGCACCATACTGGAACAGGCACTGCCCCCACAAGACACAGGACTGGCAAAGAAGCCTATGAAAGGATGCTCCATGTCATCAGTCATGAAGGAATGCAAATGAAAGCCTCAGCGAGATGCCCTTCTTCTTCTTCCCTTTGAAGTATGTTCTTCAAAGTCCCAGCTACATCTTCTATTCCTAGAGCTGCATGTTACATGTGCATTACCTGATTTATCCTATCAGAATATAAGGGCCACAAAGACAGCCTGCCCGTCTTGCACATCACGTAATCCCAGCACTCAACCCCCGTGCCTGGCACAGAGCTGGTGCTCGATAAATATTTGTTGAATGAATGAACAACCTGCCCGAGGTTTCATAGCACATGAGAGATGTGTAATCAGGGCAGGCTGCATGGAGGAAAACCCCTTTGCTGTCTCTTCTACCTTTATGGCCAAGGAATAACCCTCTGTGGTTACCTTTCCCCAATTGTGAGCAGGGGTGGGGGGAGAGGAGGGCGTTGATGAGACTATTCTCATGGCCTCACCAGCCTTATCTTCCCTGCCTGGCTCCACGCCCACCTTCACCCCCCTCTCTCCCACCCACATTTCCCCCTCTGATTAGGGTCAGGAGCCCACAGCCCGGCCCTCCATCTTCCCAGACGCTGTCATTTTTCCAGAGCACGGTTATTCCCTGGGGAACACCGACATTATTTTCTAGCTCATTCGTTTCTCTTCAGAAGTTCATTTGCTCCCACATTTGCTCATTTAGCCCATTGTTCAGGCAGGCAAGGATCTCCGTGTAGTCATTTCTGCACGTCTGTTAGAGGGTGCCTGTGTGATGCCAGCACTTAGCCCCGTGGTAGGAGCACCAGTACGTGCTTGTTAGGTAAGTGAACGGAGAGGAAGCAGGCTCCTATCCCTGTGCTGTTCCCAGGGAAGACTTGATCAGTGTAATTGATTCTTCCCTGTTCTCCACTCCCATGAAGGGCCTGTGCCCCTCCCATGGCCATTAGCACATTTTCACTGAGAGGCACTGTGAGTTCTCCATGCGTTTGTGCAAATCCTTCCTCAGCAACTGAGCTGCCACAACCTGGGGGGCGGAGTCCACTCTGTAGACCTTCGTCCCCAAGTGCCTACCACAGAGCCTCGTACATCATGGTCAGTGCTCAGAGACAATCACTTAGAATCATATCAACAGCTACTGTTTATTGAGTCAAGGCCTGGCACTGTCTACACATCCCTCCCTAGACCCCCAGAATAACCCCCCTGAAAATAATGTGCGTATCCTGGTTTTACACTTGAGGAAATCGGGGCTCAGAGAGGTTAAGTGGGCACACAGCCATTAGCAACAGAACAGGAACTGGAGCCCAGATCCACTGGACTCCAAAGACGGAACTCTCTCCATCCATTTGTTCAACAGATGTTGGTTGAGCATATACTATATGCCAGGACCCATGCTAGGAATGTGTGCAGAGCAAAAATATACCCAGGCACATCTTATGGAGCCTGTATCAGTTAGAATCTTATGGGATAAGATATAAGGCCCATGGAAGTGTACTGGTTAACTCAGCTGCTGTGAGTCACATGAAACCCTAACCCAGCGGCAATAAGAGGCTGGAGGGCTGAGCTGGACTTTGAGGAACAACTGGGTAAACTTGGTGAAAGTTGGAGGGAAGTATGTTCCAGGCTGATGGAACAGCTTGTGCAGCGGTGAGAGGTGGGCAGGGACCCAGACCATGCTGGGAACGGTGGATCAGATTCATAATTTTGGTCTTTATTCTGAAAGCAATGGGGAGCCACAGGAGGGTTTTAACACAGGGGGGTGACATGGGCAACTCTCTGTGTTGAAAAGATGTCGATGGTAACAGGGTGAAGAAGCTGGAAGCCAGACTACTGAGGAGACTACTGCTGTTGGCCAGGTGATAACCGATGGTGGCTGATAACTAGGGGGATGGTGAAAAAGTGAGCTGCTTGGAAAAATATTTAGGAGGCACAATTAGGACTTGGAGATGGATAGGGTAAGAGCAGTGGGGGAGGGTAAGGAGTGATGGATGACTTCCGAGGTTTTGTCTTGCTCAAGCATGCATATGGCGGCAGCATTCACCAAGCCAGCAGACACCACAGAGGGAGGACCAGGCATGGGGGAAATCGAGGCTTGAGGAGTGTGAGCCAAGTGCAAGTTTGCTTTTGTGTGGAGTTAGAAGCCATCCTTCCTTTGCAAAGTCCTTCATCTTTTCGACAGCCACCGTTAGCCCTGTCTGCTCCTAAATGGGGCTGCTTCATGGCTCTTGTTGAGTCTCATTTACTTCCTTCCTGGCCAGGCTGCAAATCACCATTTGGGATGGCCACAGTTTTCTTCAAGCGCATCCCTAGTCATTCTTTCTCCATGGGAGTCGAGATGCACCAGCCCAGCACAGCTCACAGCATCGTCTTGCTGGCTTGCTTCCTTCTTGGCGTCATCCCTCAGCCATGGATGCTGGGCCGAGGCCACTGTCTGTTTCCCTTCTCTGTGTTCAGCTTGTCCTTGAAGAGACCCCCGTCCTCCTGCTCAGAATCAGCCAGCCCTGGAGTCTACTGGCTTCTTGGCAAGCTGAGTGAGCCTGCTGTTTGAAACCGGTAATGGAGGAGCAGGAGCAGGCACGGGCTTGGCGGTGGTTGTGATTCTTAGTGCTGCATAGATGCTATCGATTAGGGGGAGGCGAGCCACTCTCTCTGACTGAGTGGGCTTCTTGACCAGTGACAGGCTTGTCCTGTGTTTGGCATGACAAGCTATCTGCCTGAAAGAGTCCCTGCTAGCTGCACAAAGCTAATCAGAAAACTGAAACTGCTAAAGCCTGGGATGAATTGGAGTGTACTCCCCTCTCTCAATGCCCTGAGTGGTAGAGTCGCTGGGACAAATGTCTTCAAGTGGTTTTAGAATCACTCCACCACAAATTCTTCAAGCCATTGAGGCGTCCATTTATTCAGAATAGCTTAATTATTTTAGCAACTTTTTCCCCCCCAGATTCCACAGTAAACCATGTGGACTGTAGAACTTTTGCAATAACATTCCTGACATTATGTTGAAATGATATGGTTATGCAATAAAAATATATTAAAAATAAAATAACAAGATACTATGTAATAAAATCCCCGATGGTATGTCTAAAACAGATTTCTAATTTGAGCCCAGGACTGTAGGTAACCACAGATTCATGCCACTGTAATTCTAAGTCCCTGAAGGGGGGAGAGGGGGGATCTGTTACGCAGCATTACCACAGCAATAGCTGACTGATACAGGTACTGACATCCATTTAGCTATTTAAGCTCTAATCTGGGGAGGCATCTTTGGGTGCCTCCGTTGTCTCTTATTCTCTACATCCAAATCCATCAGCATCTCTTGCCAACTTGACCTTCAAAACACAACCCTGTACAAGTATCTATGCCAGCCATGGGCAAACTACGGCCCGCGGGCCAGATCCGGCCCATTTGAAATGAATAAAACTATTGAAAAAAAAGACCATATCCTTTTACGTAATGATGTTTACTTTGAATTTATATTAGTTCACACAAACACTCCATCCATGCTTTTGTTCCGGCCCTCCGGTCCAGTTTAAGAACCCATTGTGGCCCTCGAGTCAAAAAGTTTGCCCACCCCTGGAAGGGCATGTGGGAGGGTG